>NW_018408099.1:383799-424864 GCF_002113885.1 Mizuhopecten yessoensis
AATCTGAGCTGTACAAATTCGAAGTAAGATACTCTTTTATCTAGAGCTGTACAAATGCAAAATTAGATACTCTCTAATCTTGAGCTGTACAAATACAAAGATAGATACTCTCTAATCTAGAGCTGTACAAATACGAAGTTAGATACTCTCTAATCTAGAGCTAAGCAAATTCAAAGTTTGATACTTTCTAATCTGAGCTGTACAAGTAAAAAGTTAGATACTCTCTTATCTGAGCTGTGCAAATACGAAGTTAGATACTTTCTAATCTGAGCTGTACAAATTCGAAGTAAGATAATCTCTGATCTAGAGCTGTACAATGCAAAATTAGATACTCTCTAATCTAGAGCTGAACAAATACAAAGATAGATACTCTCTAATCTAGAGCTGTACAAATACGAAGTTAGATACTTTCTAATCTGAGCTGTACAAATTCGAAGTAAGATAATCTCTGATCTAGAGCTGTACAATGCAAAATTAGATACTCTCTAATCTAGAGCTGAACAAATACAAAGATAGATACTCTCTAATCTAGAGCTGTACAAATTCGAAGTTAGATACTATCTAATCTGAGCTGTACAAATTCGAAGTAAGATACACTCTAATCTAGAGCTGTACAACTACAAAGTTGCATGATTTAGAGCTGTACAAATACGAAGTTTGATACTCTCTAATCTGAGCTGTACAAATTCGAAGTAAGATACTCTCTTATCTAGAGCTGTACAAATACGAAGTAAGATACTCTCTTATCTAGAGCTGTACAAATACGAAGTAAGATACTCTCTTATCTAAAGCTGTACAAATGCAAAATTAGATACTCTCTAATCTTGAGCTGTACAAATACAAAGATAGATACTCTCTAATCTAGAGCTGTACAAATTCGAAGTTAGATACTATCTAATCTGAGCTGTACAAATTCGAAGTAAGATACTCTCTTATCTAGAGCTGTACAAATACAAAGTTAGATACTCTTTAATCTGAGCTGTACAAATTCGAAGTAAGATACTCTCTTATATAGAGCTGTACAAATGCAAAATTAGATACTCTCTAATCTTGAGCTGTACAAATACAAAGATAGATCCTCTCTAATCTAGAGCTGTACAAATACAAAGTTAGATGCTCTCTAATCTGAGCTGTACAAATTCGAAGTAAGATACTCTCTTATCTAGAGCTGTACAAATACGAAGTAAGATACTCTCTTATCTAGAGCTGTACAAATACAAAGTTAGATACTCTTTAATCTGAGCTGTACAAATTCGAAGTAAGATACTCTTTTATCCAGAGCTGTACAAATGCAAAATTAGATACTCTCTAATCTTGAGCTGTACAAATACAAAGATAGATCCTCTCTAATCTAGAGCTGTACAAATACAAAGTTAGATACTCTTTAATCTGAGCTGTACAAATTCGAAGTAAGATACTCTCTGATCTAGAGCTGTACAATGCAAAATTAGATACTCTCTAATCTAGAGCTGAACAAATACAAAGATAGATACTCTCTAATCTAGAGCTGTACAAATACAAAGTTAGATACTCTTTAATCTGAGCTGTACAAATTCGAAGTAAGATACTCTCTTATCTAGAGCTGTACAAATACGAAGTAAGATACTCTCTTATCTAGAGCTGTACAAATACGAAGTAAGATACTCTCTTATCTAGAGCTGTACAAATACAAAGTTAGATACTCTTTAATCTGAGCTGTACAAATTCGAAGTAAGATACTCTCTTATCTAGAGCTGTACAAATACGAAGTAAGATACTCTCTTATCTAAAGCTGTACAAATGCAAAATTAGATACTCTCTAATCTTGAGCTGTACAAATACAAAGATAGATCCTCTCTAATCTAGAGCTGTACAAATACAAAGTTAGATGCTCTCTAATCTGAGCTGTACAAATTCGAAGTAAGATAATCTCTGATCTAGAGCTGTACAATGCAAAATTAGATACTCTCTAATCTAGAGCTGAACAAATACAAAGATAGATACTCTCTAATCTAGAGCTGTACAAATATAAAGTTAGATACTCTCTAATCTAGAGCTATGCAAATACAAAGTTTGATACTTTCTAATCCGAGCTGTACAAGTAAAAAGTTAGATACTCTCTAATCTAGAGCTGTACAAATACGAAGTTAGATACTTTCTAATCTGAGCTGTACAAATTCGAAGTAAGATACTCTCTGATCTAGAGCTGTACAATGCAAAATTAGATACTCTCTAATCTAGAGCTGTACAAATACAAAGATAGATACTCTCTAATCTAGAGCTGTACAAATTCGAAGTTGGATACTCTCTAATCTGAACTGTACAAATTCGAAGTAAGATACACTCTTATCT
Source organism: Mizuhopecten yessoensis (assembly GCF_002113885.1). Classification (NCBI taxonomy): domain Eukaryota; kingdom Metazoa; phylum Mollusca; class Bivalvia; order Pectinida; family Pectinidae; genus Mizuhopecten; species Mizuhopecten yessoensis. The sequence continues at coordinate 386,131 of NW_018408099.1, forward strand.
AGAGCTGTACAAATGCAAAATTAGATACTCTCTAATCTAGAGCTGTACAAATACAAAGTTTGATACTATCTAATCTGAGCTGTACATATGCAAAGTTAGATACTCTCTAATCTAGTTGATACTTTCTAATCTGAGCTGTACAAGTAAAAAGTTAGATACTCTCTAATCTAGAGCTGTACAAATACAAAGTTTGATACTATCTAATCTGAGCTGTACATATGCAAAGTTAGATACTCTCTAATCTAGAGCTGTACAACTACAAATTTAGATTCTCTCTAATCTAGAGCTGTACAAATACAATGTTGCATAATCTAGAGCTGTACAAATACAAATTTAGATTCTCTCTAATGTAGAGCTGTACAAATACAATGTTGCATAATCTAGAGCTGTACAAATACAAATTTAGATTCTCTCTAATCTAGAGCTGTACAACTACAATGTTGCATAATCTAGAGCTGTAAAAATACGAAGTTAGATACTTTCTTATCTGAGCTGTGCAAACACGAAGTTAGATACTCTCTAACCTAGAGCTGTACAAATACGAAGTTAGATACTCCCAATGCTGAGCTGTACAAATACGAAGTTAGATACTCTCTTATCTGAGCTGTACAAATACGAAGTTAGATACTCTCTAATCTGAGCTGTACAAATTCGAAGCAAGATACTCTCTTATCTAGAGCTGTACAAATACGAAGTAAGATACTCTCTTATCTAGAGCTGTACAAATACAAAATTAGATACTCTCTAATCTAGAGCTGTACAAATTCGAAGTTAGATACTCTCTAATCTGAGCTGTACAAATTCGAAGTAAGATACACTCTAATCTAGAGCTGTACAACTACAAAGTTAGATACTCTCTTATCTAGAGCTGTACAAATGCAAAATTAGATACTCTCTAATCTAGAGCTGTACAAATATAAAGTTAGATACTCTCTAATCTAGAGCTATGCAAATACAAAGTTTGATACTATCTAATCTGAGCTGTACAAATGCAAAGTTAGATACTCTCTAATCTAGAGCTGTACAAATACAAAGTTAGATACTCTCTTATCTAGAGCTGTACAAATACGAATTTAGATACTCTCTTATCTGAGCTGTACAAATACGAAGTTAGATACTCCCAATGCTGAGCTGAACAAATACTAAGTTAGATACTCTCTAATCTGAGCTGTACAAATACGAAGTTAGATACTCCTAAAGCTGAGCTGTACAAATTCTAAGTTAAATAGTCCCTAATCTAGAGCTGTGCAAATGCGAAGTTGGATACTCCCAAAGCTGAGTTGTACGAATACTAAGTTAGATACTCTCTAATCTTTTTTCAATACCTTATAGTCTCACATTTTTTATTTTTTTTTACATGCTCATTTGATTCAATCAAACATCTTTCATACCAAAATAAAGTTTATGTATTTTTATAATCAAGCCTGATATGTATCATCAGTAAGATGATGCAACATATTGGTATCTTATATACATGGTACATATCAATAAAAATATTTCTACTGTATTGATTTACAGAGAAAAAAATGTTTAGAAAGAAAATGAAAAAAAAAGACGAAAGAAAAGGAAGCACCGACACAGAAAGAAAAAGAAGAGAGTAACAGAAAAAGACAGGTGGAGAAAAAATCCGGCAGATGTTGAGAAACAGAAGAGCAGTATACGAAGTACAACTTAATAGTATGAGATAAATCAGTTTATGACAGGTTTCAGGCAATTATAAATACAAAATAAGATACTCTTTAATCGAGTACAGAAAAAAATACAAAGTTAGATACTCTCTAATCTAGAACTGTACAAAATACAAAATAAGATACTCTCTAATCTATAGCTTATAAATGCAATGCTTAATATTACCTAAACCTGACCTCTACAAATTACCAAGTTAAATTCTCTCTAAACTAGAAATATGCTGAGTAAAGAGATATATACTTTTTATGATACTCTCTTAACTAGAAATGTAAAAAATATATAGTTAGATTGTTTCTAAATCAGAGGTGTGCAGAATGCAAAGCTAATTATATTCTATCTCTACTAGAGGTGTACAGGATACAAAGCTAGAAATTGTCAAACTACATTTGGACTGGTTAATAGTTATCCCCAATCGTACGAAGTAGTGAAGTACACATGTACCTATTTAAAAGTATGCGTCAATGTAAAAAGATAACCAAAGTAAACCTATACTGCACTATTTGGCCATGCCGTTCATCTAGGATTTATCAGCGGTACTTTCATGTCTAAAGATAGACAACTGGTGAACCAAATGTGTACAAAATAAAGAGATAAATACCTATTCAGATATATACAGAAAAAATCTGGCCAACATAACGAGCATAAAACACTTAAAGGTAGTTCTGTTATAATGTACAGTGTAGCAATTGGAATAGGATTTACAGGGGAAATGCCATCAATCGCGCGATACATCTTTGATTTGTTCATATTTATCAGGGTTTAGTCTAGAGTATACTTTTAAGGAATGGAAAAGACGGGAAAACGATACAAAAGTAATAATAGCTAATTTATCAAACGTACAACACGACAATACGTACAGTTACCGCCGGTCTGGCTATTATATATATATACTGATCAAATTTACGACGTTTGACATTTATGATAAAACTACAATAAAAAAATTATACTGCTACAGTGCAATGTAAATACTTACGTTTTACATATCAGGAGATACGACAAGGGGTATCAAGTGCGTCACGAGACAATGACAAGGGTACCTAACACTGATATTACGATACCATATTTCCTTATATGGAAACAGGTAAATTATTGCAGTATTTTGATTTTTGGGGAGGAAATAGGGCAGGTCATTTCAGCGAACATATATTTTTTTTTAGCTCATATTGACATACAGGGAACTTAAGGATCACCATACCAATGATAAACAAATTATCCACGCATTAAAATTTGTTTTCCAGCATATCGATTGCTTTGATATTTTTTTCCAAAGAGAAAAAAATATCACGGGGACTTGAACAAAACATAACTAACAAAAGTGTCCTGAATGTAAAAAATGGGTGCGGGGGAGTATAGGAATTCGAACGCTTGACTTCAACTTATTTAACTATAGCTCTTACTGACTGAGCTACTTGTTCAAAGGAAGTCTCTGGCCAAACTGTACTACAGTCATATAGCTAATACAAAGTTAAGGGGAGGCTAATGTCATTATAGACAAAACAATAGTAGCTGTACGATATCGGCTTCGGACGTTTTCATCTTTCCCGTTTACGTAATAAAATTGAAATTGTTTGCCCCCAAATTGTGGTACGATGTTGCTCCACTTTATTAGCAAAATATACATTTATAAATGGATTATTGTGTCATACAATATGTCGATATGAGTGACCTTGTGTGTTACAGTTAGCCTGCAACGTGTCCCGCTCTAGTCGGATAAGAGGTAACTCAATGAATCACAGTTGTATCTGATTAGTAACCCTAAAAATACGCGTGTATCATTTCCCATGGACGACTTTAACTTGACCTTTAATTGAATGTAAGTCCACACGGAGGCTACAAACATGTACAAACGCAAACAATTGTATTATCGTGCACAGATAGCATGTGAATTAAATTCAATTTAGTAGTTTTCCTTTTATCTGATAAACCTCCGTTGATTATTTGACGGATCAATGAACGAACGACCCCGTGTGGTACCTTTATCAAAACTGCAAAGTGAAAGGAGTTAACGATTGTTGATTAATTATTTTTTCACAAAGTATCTGATAGAGATGGCGGTCATGTCGTGTAGATTGGAAGTTAAACAGTCATCTTATGTTGATGTTTTCGATGTTTGTGAATTGAAACTATTATAAGATAAAAATTGAATACAATGTTATTACCTACCAATGCAAGCTTTATTTGGTATCGAATTGCCCGTTACCCATACAGTCGTCTAAATAATTCCTACATTTGTCTTTGTATTTGTTCAGTTGCAACAATCTCCCTTAAAAATGGTTTCATCACCATATTTCAAGCCTATATGATAAGTCATATTTGAAGACACCGCTTAACCATTAGTAATGATATATGTTATAAAGATATATTGAACTTAATCAAAGTTATTTAAGTGATAATGTATTGAGACGTTTACTTTGTTGCCTTTATACAAAACCTGTTTAAACATGTTAATCCCTTTTGTGACCCAACTGAATCATACAAAACGACTTCCTTATCTGAAGTTAAGGTATATTATCATAGGGTCATTCCTAGCTTAATTTATGTGAAACCCCGCGTAATATAGACTCTTTCGTAACATGAAGTGTTGTCATAAAGGCGATTAGCTTGTTATACACAGTATGGTACTCTCCATTTACAATGTGTATAACATGGCAAAAGCATTAAAACAACATCAAATGCTGTGAAAATCATTCAAAATTCTTTATTACTCTAGATCATGCTGTTAATTTATGAGACATATAGAATGATTTTTGTGGTTTCGTTTGACCATCGCCATCTTGATTTGAAGCCGGTTGCCTAGCCATATCGAGTCAAAATGAAGTCAGCTCTGAGTGACCTAATATATACATTTTCTTTTAGCTAAAGTGTTATTTCGTAACATTCAGTTTATTACACAAAACGATATGTCCTCACGACGATAAACTTATGAAGGCATCATTTCATTAATTCAGAAATTGAACTTTATGTTCTATTATATAATATTAATATCAATTCTATTCAATTGACATTTGTTAACATTGATTTTTAACTGGAATCTTTGTATGTGACTTACGTGTATGACGTGATTAGCATTTACGGTGACTATGCAATATTTTAGAGGGTTGTTTTATTTAGTGAGTAATGCGATGAGGCATTATCATTATACATTCTAACAAGCATCGATTGAAACGCAGGTTTTGATTGGATACGACCATATTCTAATCTGCGATAAAACCACGTTTCAATCATGTTAACACTGCCCATCGCACTTAAGTCACGCCCCGTTCCTAAACTAAAACAACGCTTTGTTCCACAAGGGGCCGAGTAGTATTATTAACTAAATCGAATGTTGAATTTATTGTATTCATTGAATAGAGGAATATTTAGTACATGTACAATGACTTAACAAAAGATCCGATCAGTGTGAGAATTTTATGACTCGTGTCATGTCCGGGGCTCGAACTCACGACTAACAGCACCAAATCGCCTAGACCAGAAATATCCGCATCTCTTACTACTATACCACCACACCGCCTCTAGAAAGAAGGTTTCGATGTTGCAGTGGTCAACAGCTCGATACAGCTCGTCTATTGCCGTAGGTCGTGAGTTCGAGGTCTGGACATTAAAAACAAAAATTATATTCTTACTTTTCCAAGAAGATTCATATATCACACTTTGTTTATTTTCAAAAACTATTCATGAAAAGTAGTCTTAGGGTTGAGATGAGCGTTTGCATGTCAAATGATTGAAATCTCCTAACATTAACGCCACAAATGTATTTTTTGAAATTGAGCCTTCCTACGCTTAGCAAATACAGACATTTTGACTGAGCAGAAACACAGGCAAGACAGAGGTAATTAGGGCTTCTGCTGTACCTACACTGGTGTATGTAAATACAGATTATAAGATAACACAAACCTCGTCAAGAATGGATTCGTTGTCGTCCAAAAAGTCCTGAAACTTCACAACAGGGTCTGTGGTGTCCAACGCAGCATACTGCGAGCTGCTGAATGGTTCCGTCTCTTTCCGGCGAGTCACTGCCATCTGATAGCGCGACCAAGACGCGGAAGGTTCATTACCGAAACCTTCTGCCAATAGTGACTTTGTCATTCCGCGCGGCAGCACGCGGTACGACCTGTGCACGCCATATTTATTGGTTGATGCGTTGTTATAAAATGTGAGATATTTAGGTGAATTAAAATCATATTTGTAAGCAGCGCTCATCTCATCTGGCTTCACGTTTTGACTAAATTTTGTTTGGTGATATTTTTCCCCGTTGATCTTCGACCAAGTATTATCCACAGACTCCGGTTCAATATCCAGAGTTGCAAAGCGATTACTCGTACCCAAAACATCAAGGTCGACTTTGAAATGAATCAAATGATGATGAAGACTTCCGACAATATAATCGTTCAGACGGTATCCGTACGGAGTCTCTTCCGGTCTGTAGTAGCTAGTAGAAATAAAACCAGTGGAGACAACTCTAACTTCTAAGGCACTGTTTTGAAAAAAGCGAAAGTCAATTATATAATCGTAGTTCATGACAGTGAGGATTGTCCTGAAGACGAGGAGAATGCTCTCCATTCCCTCATACGAGGTCTGAGTTAGAGGTTCGTAGTTGAAATGTCGGCGATGCGGGTCTCCTGTGTTGAGTTCAAACACACAGAAAACATTTCGAGTGGTGAACGGTTCGTCGGATGTTTCCGTTAGAAACGAGGCATCGATAAACGTCGCGTGAGAGGGGCAATCGACTCCAGGCACTAGCGGACTAGCCTTCGGGCCAATCAGATCACTAGAGTCGAAAAAGTCCGCAAACATTTGTGCTGGGTTGTTCGCCGAGTAGAAAACACACATCTCTTGTAAGCCTATCTCATATATAATTCGCTGGCCATCGTACCGGATATCGTAGACTTGTGGTCCATACGCACTGGACATACGGAAGTCAAACTGCCAGCGCATGTATGTCACCTGATTGTAATTCACATTGTATCGCTTTCCATCTGGTTCAACTTGAGCAGGGTTTCTTAGAGGTTCGTCCCAGAACGGCTTCCCGCGTTTTTCTGCCATTGAGAACGAAGTGTCATGATTTGGATCAGGCCAGGATGTTTGGGTACTATTCAGAAACACACGAGATTTGAAATCGTCTATTCCATCATAGGTGGAACCTCTGAACCATACCTTTTCAAGAGCGAAATCAGAATTCGCAGTATTAACCAAAACTGAAAAATCTAAATTGTTTAACAAATAGTTCTCTTTGTCACGACTCAACCAGAACCAAAACTTCCGAGTTTGCTCTCCGCTAACTTTTGGTGACATTGATGAGAAATAGGTGAGAATAAGACATTCGGAACCACAGTCGGTGAGAGCTGCGCCATAAAACGCACGTATATGATCCCGGAGTTTAGTGTCAATTTCTTGTTTTGCAAAGCTTGCCGCCTTGTCGTATTCCGGCATGTTAATAGGTCGTAGTATAAAAGGAACTGAGGATGGTCGCCCGGGAACCTCTTTTATATACGTAGGGTTTGGAAGAGGACCGACTAATCTTTCGATAGCGTCAGGGGGATTTTTAGCACCTCGAAATATCGTCACGATGGCCTCCCTAGCCGGCTGTTGTCCTCCGCGGTCTAAATGCTCTAATACGGCGGCCTTGTTGGGTAGGTATAGTTCGGCCAGGTAGCGGTAATTGGTGTTGATGGTATTAGAGGGAGGTCGAGTGATGTTGAGTGACTCCTCCTGGGTTAAGTAAGACACTAGTCCCCGAATCTCAGCGGTCGTCAGGTCATGAAACACGGATGGCTCAGAGGGTTCGCCCAGTTTGACCTTACCGTGCTCCGGGTAAGGGCGGTCATGTTCGGGGGTCTTATTGTCTTTCTGGATCTCCGTCGCCATATAAATGATCACAGCCAGGAATATCAAGGACGTCAACAACAGGAATAAGGCCAGACAGCGCCATCTGTTCGCGCGGTCAATTTCACCTTTCTCCCCGATCATTTCACTGCAATAACAAGTTAGTTTATTACACAGCTACACAGACGTCTTCATGAAATTAAAAACTGAAAAAACTAAAAGAGATAGCTGATTTTGAGCTCAATAATCCTGAAGTTGCTTCATTTTATGGCCTTGCCAAATAGCATGCAAATGTGCATTTTCTGATATCTGTATTCTAGTTTAAATTTTGAATACTATTTTCATACTCTTTATTGATACCTCTTAACTTCTCATTCATCTCATCTCATTCATATGTTAAATAATATATGGTGTGCTGAAGTGACAATTTTTTATTTTATTTATTTATACAAAATTTTAATCCCTTAGCATTTTGATATTCTCATTTTCATAGATCTTAGACATATGCATATGCAAATATTCAGTGGTTGTTGGAGGCTGCCAGGGTTGAGGAGCCCTGGGGTCAGCCCCCTGAACAATAAAGTGTCCACACGTAGGTGGTCTTTCACTATTCGTACACCTTACATTCAATAGCTATGTTTATACATGTGTTATATATATATATATATATTATAGTTATATTAAGTTTGTAAGTTGTCCCCGCGCATACATGTATCAGCCACCCCAACACTGTATCCGTCTGCGTCATGTCCCTGTAAAGTCTTTTACTTTGCACCCGGACAAGAATGGGGACGTCCATTTCCTACATGCACGCGGTATATTACTGTTTATTGTTGTTGTTTTTTATTCCAATTATTTTTAACAATACAAAAAAGTAAAGACTCATTTTGTTTATCTAATGATAGTATTCGATTTACAATTTCTAAACAAGTCCGTATGTATATAATTCTATTTTAAAGGCTAGATTGAAAGAACCCCACTAATTCCACTCGTCCACTTTCATACATCCGTAAAAGTTTGTAATGACTTGCATTGTATAGGTATTTTATTTAGGTATGTGTACATGTAAGTGACATTAAAAAAAAGTTACACATATATTCCGGAAAATTTGTCAAGATTATTTTCTAGTTTTATAGTGCTATATGCTGAAGTGAACATATAATCAATCATTTCTGTATGATGCGGACTAAGACATGTCAACCCTCGGGATAAGGTTGTTCGACAGTTATTTTTCGGCAAAGCCTTGTGCCAAACGTCAAAAAACCTACCCTCGGTTTGTATTTTTCTCTTTTACATCATACAGATGAAATATTATACATTTGTTGACTGGGTTTGAGGACAACATGTGTTATGTTAAACCTTCGGCCTCAGGCAACAGTTTGGTGCGAGGGTTCAACATAACACATGTTGACCGAAAACTCAGTCTACAAATGTTTTGTTATACACTTTTTCAAAATGTCTGACTTTATCTTGAAAAATATCCCGTGGTAATGCGTTGTGCTTTGCTTCAATATACTCCGTTATGAATTTCTCTGCAACTCTGATCACATTCTTGGTGTTTGTACTGTCTCTGTTATTAAGAATTTCATCAATTTCTGCAGCAGTGTATTCCGAAAATCTGTCCATGATTGTACATGCAGACGGCCGGAAGCAGACGTGAGCACTACTTCCTATAGGGATGCCACTATTGGTAATTGCTTAACGGCGGAAGTTGCCGAGTAATGGCCGAGAAGTACCGAATAGTAATGAACTGTTACATAAGCAGTCAACATTTCACCCAAAGCCAGTCAAAATTTCGATGTTGACCGGTCAACATTTTTCTGAGGCAAACATCTGGAATTTCGAACTTTTCTCTCTATAGAAGAGTATAGAGAATAAAAAGTAAAGGTATAACAAAACTAAACAATCTATCGCCGCTATCATAAATTACTGATATATCAATGCAATTTTTTTTCAAAATTTTCCAGGAGTTTATTCTCGATCCTTATCTGTCGTTAACCTGTGACTCAGAATACCTGCTTTTGGTTCGCCTAGGCCGGATGTCGCGAACGTGCGAAACCAACAAAAAAATTGATCCTAATTGCATTGTTAAGCTTAGTTGTAATCCGCGCATCACATACTAACTGATACCAACACGTTCTGGTATAGTGACTGGTTAGAAAGGCTCATCGATGATAAGTTGTTACTTGTTACTGTCTATTTTGTTTGTTGGTTCTCAAAACGTTTAAGCCTTAGTCAAATTGACTTACACCATTTATACAACATACTTGGCATAACATTTCATTTAAAGCTTGTGATATTGTGTCAGTCTTAGCCGGTACGTCCCTTTAACCTTGTCAGTTTCCTCATCAATGTTTAGTATTTGCCATGTGTGTTATGTGTTGTACCATATAATTCTTATTCTAAGTATTCCGTCTTTGCGTATTGCAGAGTTATCTTCTCTTGGGAGCAGGTATTGATTGTTACATCACTTGTTTGTGAGAGTAACGTCATCATTTTTTGAGAAAACGACGTAATTTTCTAACACAAACCAATGACGTAACAATCAATACCTGCTCCAAAGAGAAGATAACTCTGCAATACGCAAAGACGGAATACATACATCCTTGATAAGTTATCTTAATTCAAACTTTAGATGCTTCATTGATCCTTGTTTCCACAGCTCAGCTAATTAGTCATCATCCTCATCAATGTAACATTAGTTTTGTGTTTAGCTGTGTTTCTCCATAAATACGTCATAGGTATTATATCTGGTTTCTTGTTTTGGATGCTGAACATGTCCTTGATTTAATCGATAAGCTTCATTTTTCACATCCTCGATATTCGATACTCGATACGTGGTGTACATCAAAAGAATCTGTTGGTCGCGAAACTGTAAAAAATACTGGTGTTGAAGTTTCGTGTCGGTCCTCTATTATCGTCAAAGGACAGGTATCGGCCTCAGCGATTGGTCAGGTACTTTTACCTGAGACCAATCAAATAGCTAGACACGTGCCTTCAATTTTGCTATAACATATTTCAGGGATGTGTGAAGCGAAAGTGAGCGTACGTAGCCCCTGGAGTATCGAGGATGCATTCATGTTGTGTTGTTCTGTTTTTACTTTAAATATGCCGTAAAGAAGTTCTATACCAATAACATTTTATATTACATATGCTTAATTTGTCATGCATCTCAATAACTGCTTCGGAGCCTTGATTTTTAAATATCCAAATTCTTAATATTGAAACCGCACATATTTTAAATAAATGTTTGATTATTTTTTTTTAAATTGACAATTAAAGACCTTTGTCACACTGTGTTTAAAGTACTTACATTAGCCTCTCCTTAATACTAATTTGATAGAACTGTAGCACAGGTGGGCCAGGCCACGTAGATACAATTTGTAACTCGGTTAGAGTGATATTCACACTAAATGGGCCCGGTCAAGCCCTGCTACATCTATAAACCAAGAACACTGCTGTTGATTATATTTTATTTATTTTATTGTTCTTGGCATTTCGTTAAGGCCTGCACGGTTTGACCTTCTGATTTTTTAAATGATTTATCAAATTTATCATCATGCTGAAAAAAGCGAAATTCAAATGCACACTTGCCATTTTTGGCAGTGATACGGGGATCTTTAAAAGAACATGTTTTGATGCTTAAAAATCCAATTAAAATTAACATTGATTTAAAAGTTTGAAAAATAATTAAACGGCTTCAAAGGGATTTTAATTCAAATTTTAATTCAAAATGTTTATTCTACATTATAAATTTAAATTTTGAAAGTTTAAAATACATTTTAGAATTTCAAATGAAGACTCTTTTTGAAGTTTAAAAAAACAAATTTTCAGGTAGATCAGTTTTGTAAGGGTATCATTTCTATGCTAACTAAACTTTCACCAAACAAATTTCGACGGTATATCTTATTCCCCGGATCACACGCTGTGTGGTTCGTAATCTAACAAAGGGGCCCATTACTTCAAAAGTTTGACAAATATTGATGTCTGCACAGTCGTTATTACTCCTCTGCTTACAAATTTTGAATAATATGTAAATTGCCTTTTTGATATCCAGCGAAAAAGTCTTTTTAACCTAGGGATATTTGATTTATAGTATGAATTTTACATTCACTAGACTGCAAAAAAATATTAATCTGGCAAAAACATCTTAAGAAAATCACCATCGTAGTAAGAAATAGGTGACGATAAAAGAGGCTAAATCTACTTTAGAGAGTGCAACTCATGCATGACAATAATGAACACGTTTCATTGCAATATCATCCCTATTAAACAACTTCTCTTTAAACACACCTACCAACTGACATTTTGTCTATACGTGTATATGGTGACATATGTGCTATAAACACATTATCAGTCCTTATACATACAACGAACATACATTCACGTATGGTAATGGTTTTTACCTTTAGGAGATAATAAATAACTACACAAGCAATAAATTCCTGTTTTAATTCAACTCTACTCTACACACAAGATGGCCTCAAAATTTAAAGATAGCATACGCGTATGAATTTTGCCATTTTGTTTTGTCTTTTGTCATAACTAATTTAAAAAACAATAGCATGGGCATAGTTTTAAATTCTATTTATTTATTTGGATAACAGAGTAAGACTATTATAGGACGACTACCCTCATTTGGTTTTACAGTATTAGACTCACAAAGCGACATCCTGGGTCCCGTTTCACGACGCGTAAACCGTACGTAAGTTTTTTGGTCCGTTTCACGACGTACACGTTAGTTACGAGTGCACGTAAATAAGTTACGGGTACCCGTAAGTTACGCCCAAAACCTCAGGTAACTTACGCCAACAAATCCCTGCCGTAAACCACACGTAAGTTTACGTTCAGACGTCATAAAAGGAAACAAATAACTGCCGTATTGTGTCGTGTTAAATAAATAAACTCCAGTGGGCATTACATAGGGGATGAGTGTGTCTAAACCAACAAATCACAAGTACAGTCGATTTGATAACATAAGTGAGTGCATGTATTTCCACTCTTTAACTACCAATTTTATTTATTTTTCATACACCTACAATAGTAAGAGTCATTATATGTTACACGATACAGGTTATGTCGAAATGAAACATATGACACCGGGACAGATTCACAGAGGAGATGAAATGTTCATAAATAGTCACAATGTTACTTAAAATACATTTTGTCTGGGTATGATTCAACCCTGTTAGACCATGGCGTACCCTACATTGAAATACAGGTCATTGGAAGCTAACCGTAACAGGAGCTGTATTTGTGAACAGCTTGTATAGTAAATAAGGTAAGTTGTAAAAACGACCGCCTGGAGGATTCAAGAACGCCATAAAATTTTAATTTCTATCTACATGTGCTTTCGTCAATACAGAATAAAGCATTGTTGGCTTAATTTTTTTCAAAATATGTACAATTTTTGGATAACTTAATAAAAATAAAAATAAACAAATTCTAAGTCTACGTGGCCAATAACAATAACTGCAAAGGAGAGGAAATCACCAAAACTCTGCTTACTTATGTAAATGGGCGTCACTATCTTATATCGTCATTGTAAATGAAAGAAAACATTAAGATGATTTAATTTCAGCTTTATTGAATGGCAGGACAACCTGATGAATTCAGTAATGTTAAGAACTGTTAGGCCACAATAGCATGCGTTGGAACATGTAAATTGACATTGTTGTCTACGTTGTGCTACGTATTACAGCTCTTCACAAGTTTTTAACTGTAACACAAAAACCAACTGCTGATTTATTTTTATTTTCAGTGTCTATTTGACATATAGTCGACGAGGGAACACTTTAATCTACAATACAATCTAAAAAGACACCATTATAGTAATGGATAAATGACGATGAAAAAAGGAAATAAAATACTTTCGAGCGCGCTTCCCATGCGCAGCAGTAGTGAATAAGTGATATTGCATCATCATCCTATCTAATTTTATTTTCTGCATTGCACACCTACATTTATTATTCATATGTTTAAAATATTTGCCAGAGGACATTGTCTGGCTTTTTATTTTTTACAAAAAACGTAGATATATTAACTTGTTTTAAATGGTTTAGATACCAAAAATACCCATACAACAAATTAAAACTTGATATTATTCTATAACTCATAGAGTTGCACGAGAGTGAAACAACTGTATTCAACACTCAAAACAACAATAAGTTGATCATTTCATGATCACTACTATAGACCATAATGGACTTTACCAGATTAATGCATGGTAGACTCCACTAAAGTTACATCGGGATGAAAGGGTTAAAGAACTTACTCATACGGACGACTTCAACTTATATTGTCGTTAAAAATAGTAAAAGTAGCAAAAGACAAAGCTAGCATGGCAATTTCAGTTTCAATCTTGCGAAGCGATTCCCTGTGCGGTCGGTTGGATAATGTAAATGGGTGTATTCCGACTCTCTGAGCACAAGTTACTTTTTCTTTATCACCAACAATGTGCAATATTTAGAGTTATTAAACGTTTGTTTTACAGTACGTTTCAATCAAAATGTGAATCAATGACTGTTTCAAGGCAGTGAATAATATTTTATGTATGGGTACTTTAACTTTACTTTAACTACTGGAAGATCACCTGTAGTTACGGACAAACTTGTCTGTAAATAAAAAGAATTGTAATGTCGCATATATTTCCATTTCATCAGATTTTATTGACTTTATATATGTCAATTGGATTGGACATCAGGCTAGGCCTAGTTAAGTCCTTTCCAAACTTATTTACAAACATTACATATATTCTGTCATAACAATCCAATTAAACAGTGCAGGGGAGATAACTCCAATTTAGTTTGTGAAATGAACATTTTTAACTTTGCTTTAATCATTTTCTGTTTATGTTTTAGATATTAATAATTAAATAAATCATGTATATTTATTGACAACCCATCCAACATAAAATCCAAGGGATACAGGCCCAAAAGTCCTTGTGTATAAACACATTGGCCATCCATCCACTGGATATATAGGAGAAGTTACCAAGAAATAAACATTTTGTAAAATTTCAGAATATGATAAGGATTCATATAGGAAAATGTAGTTATTATTATTATATATTATTGGAGTTGATTCTCTTAAAATGTATTTAACAAGGCACTATAGAAAATTTATGTAATTATAAAATAGTTAGAACAGGTTATAAAATAGTACACTCATAAATTCCATCCAGTCCAGCCGAATACCAGAGAGTTGTGAAGATAGATATACACCAGTATCAATACTTATTAGCAGAGTGATCATGACACTATAAATAATAGCATCACTTTCAATGTAAAGTTTTGCTGTGAGTGAGATTACATATCAAGCCTATTAGTTTGACAAATGAAGTCAGATATACTTTTTAAAATGGATATGTTAATATCAGCGCTGCATATTAAGCATCACTTTAATAGAGTTTTTATATTAAAATGATCATGATTACCAGTTATACAAAATTGAGAAATTTTTATTACTGATTGCATTCTAAAGTTGTTATAGAGTGGGCATTCAAATATAAAATGAAATGCATTTTCATTTTCATGTCCACATCTACATGCTGGTTTGTCATTCAGATGATCCATGTATAAGCAGGGACGTATACTGTCCCTGGTATAAGTCAGTATTTAGGTTGCTAGCATGATTTCTCAGCTGACAAATTATGATATTGAATGTTCTTGGCCCATAGTATTTAAATATGCTAGCAATTTCTTCAGTGTTGTTCATGTTATCAGATTTGATGAAATTTTTAAATTGTTGAAGGAAAGAAGCATTTAAAGTTTCTGCAGACAGAAGGTTAAATTCTCTACACGTTGTGGGAAAATAACTATTGAAATAATTCTCAGTTCTACAGAAAGGAGGATTGAAAATACGGCTATTTCTTAGTGGGTATCTTACATTTATATTGCTGTGAAGGTATGTATGGTTCAATGACGTCTTCTAAGTACTTAGGCGATTCATTATTTAAAATTTTGAACATAAGTGCTAATTTATGATTTTTTCGCCTACAACAAAGTGATCCAAGTCCAGTTTCTGCATAAAGCTTACAATGAGAGGTCCCTCTACGCAATCCTGTAATAATCCTTAATGCCTCTAGCTGGATTGACTCAAGAATATTTTTATTTTGGTTATTACAGTTATCCCATACTACATCCCCATATTCAAGTATTGGTCTAATAAAAGAGGTAAATATTTGTTATAAGACTTTTTCTATCCAATTTGTGTTTTAACATTATCAATATATTCATTCTTTTACAAGCTAGCTCATAAATATTGTCAATATGATATGTCCATTTTCCATCACTACTTAAAGTTAAAGCAAGATGCTTATGAGTTTGTTTGTTAGTTACAGTTTCATAACCAAATAATATATCTGGATGATTCAGTTCCCTTTTCCCCGAGAAGATTACAGATTCAGTTTTTAGTGAATTAAATTTGATATCCCATTTTTTTGCCCATGCATTAATATTACCTAGGTCATTATTTAATTTCACTGCAATATCATTTTGATTGTTGTCTATTACCTCATAGAGAGAAGTATCATCTGCAAAAAGTTTTATTTTGCTTGTTACACATTCTGTTATATCATGAATATAGATTAAGAAAAGATATGGACCAAGGACCGAGCCTTGGGGTACACCGGCTTTGACATGCTTAAAAGTTGAATAAAACCCCTCTGTTGACACTCTCTGCTTTCTATCAGAAAGAAAATTACTAAACCATTGTAATATTTTCCCTTTCATGCCATACGATTCCAATTTAAAAAGTAAACCCTCATGCCAAACTCTATCAAACGCCTTACTTACATCACAAAATACAAATCTGATTTCATTATTTTGATCCAAGTTATTTACAATAGTGTCATATATAGATAATTACTGGTTTACAGTCGAGTCTCTTGGTAAGAAGCATGATTGGTGTTTCGTTATGATATCACATTCTTTCATATAATTAAACATATATTTAAAAATAACTTTTTCAACAACTTTGGTAAAACATGATGTAATAGATATTGGCCTATAGTTAGAGACATCATTCTGAGCACCCTTACCTTTGTATATTGCATTAATATTGGCTGTTTTCCAAAAAAGAGGTATAATACCAGATTCAATAGTCTTATTATAAAGTAAAGTTAGAGGACATACTAGAGAAGGTGCTAATTTCTTTGTTATCTTGGGTATCATGCCATCTGGGCCAGGAGGTTTTTTTATCATTAAGTAAACACAGTTGATCTTTAATGTCCTCTTCAGATATGATGATATTGTCTGGAAGGAAGGGAAAAGTATGTTCATGGGGGGTAAGGGGTTTAAGATTTTCAGAAGAAGTTGATATTGAGCTGAAGTAGTTATTTAGACATTCTACTTTTTCAAATGGATGATGTATTTAGTTATTATTATCAGAAAGAGGAGGAAGACAATTTGATACATTATTTGAATTCATGACAGATCTAGCAATTTTCCACCACTTATTAGGAGGCACAGATTGGTCACTAAGCGATTGTTTTAATTTTTCATAATAAGTGTTTTTAGCTTCTCTAACAAGGTCTACTACTTCATTTCTAGCCTTTCTGAAATTTTCCCAATTAATTGCAGTGTTGTTATTTACAGCTTTTTAATGTAATCTATTTCTCTGTTTAATTTTTTGCCTTATAATAATCCTCATCCAAGGTTTATCATTAGGGCGAACAGTTATAATTTTGGATGGTATACATTCTTCTATTTGATTATTAATAGAATCTGTTAAAAATGTATTAAACTCATTCGAGTCAAGTGTATTTATTAGTATTTCCCAATTTATTTCATTTAGAGCTCTATTCATTTCATCAAAATCTGCATTGTCATAGTTTAGTATAGTTTTCTGGAAGGATTTTTGCTTAAATACAGAATATGAACAGGTAAAACGAATAACAGAGTGATCACTGCATATTGGTGTATTCACTGTATTATGTTTTATAAGATTAATATTATTAGTGAATGAAATATAAATAGCAGTGGCAGTAGTTTGTGTTATCCTGGTAGGTTTATTAATTAGATTTGTAAAGTTATATTTTACCATTAGTCTATTTAAATGGTGGTTAGTAGGTATATTCAACATATTTACATTTATATCCCGAGTTATTATAATGTTAAGTGATGTGCTACATGCATTATCTAGAACATGGTCTAATTTATCCCAATATTCAGCATTTGATTCAGGTCTTTGAATACATCCTAATAAAAAAATGCTTATTGAATAATACTTCAATCCATATCATTTCTATATCTTCATGCTCAATATCAATTCTTCTTTCAGTATGTACTGTGTCTTTGTGATAAATAATTACTCCTCCCCCAGGTCCAGTTTTTCAATCAAGTCTGTGAATGTTATGGGAATGGGAGTTAAGTGTTATTTCAGCATCAGTTATATTTGGAGAAAGGTGTGTTTCAGTAAGACATAATATGTCACTTTCATATAAGTCTGCTTCAATGATATCAAGTTTGGTTCTGAGAGATCTTACATTAAGATGTGAGATTTCTATGCTACATTGGTGTCCTGGATTTAGTTCAATATCATTGCAAAGAAGTAATATATGTTTAATGGTACATAAAAGATATTCAATGTTTCTAAGTTTGAAAAAATAAAACTGGGGGCAAGTTAGCTAGTATTTATTTAGTATGCAAGCAATACTGAAATATGTATCTACATGTATGTATACTTATAATTGGTTTATTGAGCGTAGATTAATTACAGGGATTTGATATTAAAATCCGGCATAAATAGCTGTACGTTTTCATCACAAACATACGTTACGAATAAAAGAATAATGACAGCACATGCTGTTTCAATTTCTATAGCAGATTTACAAATGGACGGTTTGTACTCAATAACAATGTCAGAAAACAAAAACTTACCTTGTTTTCTACGTTGTGTTGGCCAATACAACTCTTCTCGAGTGTTTAACTGTAACACAAAACGAAACTACCTGAAACTGATTTGCACTGTCTATTTAACATTCACTAGACCGTGAAAAATATGTAATCGGCACAATCGTCTAAAAGGTCACCATTACAGTAAAAGATCAATCAATATCTAAGAGGCAAACATTTCTAGCCCTCTTCTCATGCGCAACACTACTGAGCAATTACCATTGCATTGTGATTTTATATTTTATCACGTTCTACACGTATATGCGATTTAAAGGTACATACTTTCTATGCCTGTATATATCCTACATATGTTTTAACCACACTTTGGGCCTATACATGAAAACAATTTACATTCGCTTATTTTAAATCGTTTCCGTCTCTGAAAGATACAAATTATAACCGCATAACCAAAATATCCCAGATTTAATTCTAGTTAACTCGTAGAGACGTCACAGAGTAAGGATAATTAGTTCAGTACTCAGGATCGGCCTGAAGTTGAAAGAAAACAAACAGGCAACAGGAAAAAAATAAAGTTCTGATAATTAAATTCTGATATGGAGGTTGCCATCTTCTTGTGTCATTGTAAATAGCAGTAGCAAAAACAAACATCAGATGGAAACGATTTTTCTATTTTTCTATCAAAATTCAAGGTCGATTTGGGACTGCTACTTATTTCACCCGGCGCAGGGTTGAAGTCATATCTAAGTTATTATTATGCATAAGCAAATTTCACGAGGTGTCACGAGAGCAGAATCCAACGAAAGACGGCTATGTGTTCGACTGGGTCAGAGGTAATGTTTACAAAATACCATCACCGATTGGGCACAGAGGTAATGTTTACACAATAACCGTGCTTTGTTTTTAATTAATAAATATCTATAATGTCACTTTGTATGCTAAACAACTCTATATTCCCTTATGAACAGGAGTTAACAAAATTGATATACTGTAAGAAGCATGCCTAGAATTCGACATGAAATATCGTCATTTTGTAGGGGCCCTACACACATGCGAGACATTATGTAAATCATCGAAGTCGTAACGGCACGTAAAAATACAAAATTTGATTCCTTTTTATTTTATATATTTGAGAGTTTAAAGCACTAAATGTGGTCGTACAATGTAAGGAAATATAATAACTTTTGCTATGTAAGAAATACAAGAAATGCCAGATTGATCCTGAAGATAAGCAAAACAAAAGAGCGAATGTTAGAGGCACGGTATCTTTAACTCTTAGAGGTTAGCTGCACGGTATCTTTAACTCTTAGAGGTTAGCGGCACGATACCTTTAACTTTTAGAGGTTAGCGGCACGATACCTTTAACTTTTAGAGGTTAGCGGCACGATACCTTTAACTCTTAGAGGTTAGCGGCACGATACCTTTAACTCTTAGAGGTTAGCGGCACGATACCTTTAACTTTTAGAGGTTAGCGGCACGATACCTTTAACTTTTAGAGGTTAGCGGCACGATACCTTTAACTCTTAGAGGTTAGCGGCACGATACCTTTAACTCTTAGAGGTTAGCGGCACGGTACCTTTAACTCTTAGAGGTTAGCGGCACGGTACCTTTAACTCTTAGAGTTGCACAAGAATGAAAAAATTTAGTTCAACACTTCAGATTGACCGGAAACTGAAAGAAAGCAAACTCACAGGAGACGTCGACATCTCTAAAGCTGCTATTGTAAATAGCAGCAAATTAAAAAAAAAACATGGCATGGGAATTTCAACTGCAGTAATTACACTTTAATAACGTACGTGGATGCACATCTACTTTTGAGTTCTTTTTTACTATTTTTTCGGATTTATACGTAAACATATTTTCAATGTTACATGTATAATAATGAATTGTTGCAAAGCGGAGAAACAAACATTAATAAATGGGTGCTTTAATGTTACTTAAAATAGATTGACTTTTTGTCTGTCTATGAGATTTCCCATCGGATCATAGCGTATTCTATATCGACGTTAAGGCAGACAGACAGACAGACAGCCTGTGGTGAGGATAAATGGAACGTCAGATTGGCTTTTGTTGAAACAGGCAGAGTTGTCAAACGTTTTTTACCTGCATTTGAAATACAGTTCATACCACGAAAAAACACATTTTAAAGATAGATTTATAGGAATGCTTCATAATGTCAATTCAATGAAGCCTATGTGGTCTTTTTATAATCTCAAAGAAGAGGAAACGGCCCTATCGTCTGTTTGAACAGCTCTTTTATTGTGAATAGATAAAAGTCTTAAATTTAAAATTCAGCATTTATCAATGGCAGGACAACCTGCTATGATTTTCTCCAGAAATGTTACAAATGGTTAGTACAAAACGACATATGTAAGGTGACAAATATTTACCTTATCTACGTTGTGCTGGTCAATACCACCATTGGTTGGTATGTCACTGTAACACTAAACCAAACTACGTATGTTTGGTATCAACTAGACCGAGAGAAAAACCCGTGATCTGCAAAATAACATACAAGGACACCATTATAGTGAAGGATAAATCATGATGAAACTGAGAAAACGTTCTATGGCGCCTTTCACACAGCGCAATACTGAATACATCTTATGTGACACAGTCAGTGTTACGACGTTGTGTAATTGATTAAAGATATCCCGATGAAGTACAGGTCAGGAAGTTATGACACAGTCAGTGTTACGACTAAAAGAAGCCCGAGGAAGTACAGGTCAGAAAGTTAAAAACCAACGAATGCTAACTCGGCTTACATAGATATGGTCTTAAGTCGCAACTCACCAGCTATGCACGTACTAATAAAATTGATTATGAATGGTTTATGGACGTTATTATAGATAATGGCTGGAGGCATCCTAGTAACATGGATGATGTGGGTATGGGGTATAAATATAACCTAGAAAGGAGATAATGTCAGAAGAACAGGAGATGGCGAGAAAAGAGGCTAGTGACGGTTAGAGACTGCACTAGAATACAGCTACAGACGACAGAGACCGATCCTAACACTTGAGGTTACCAGAATAAACTTCCAACCAATCTTCAACCCTTGTCACTCGTGTTTTGTTACACTGAGCATTCTCTCTCAACACACATTTATTAACCATATATTGCCACAGCTTATATACGTTGTACATAAACATTATATGCCGCCTGAAATATAGCATGGGCCATATTCATTCCTTTTAATGGTTTCTACCCCAAAGAAATACAACATGACTTCACAGGCAACTTAATCATTAAATCATTGTAATTAATACCGATAATACAGTTGTGGCTGAGACGATATCTGTGATATATATTTGTGTGTTGTTCTGATATAGTACCAACGATCTTTATTTCTGTACTGTAGGTATTTCCTTATTTTGGCCTCTTGGATTGGTTTGGTTCTATCTATTTTTATCATTGGTCAGTTTTGTAAGTTATCCCGTTGTCACCTCTTGGGTTAGCCAATGGTCAAGTGTTTGTTTGTTATCTTTGTGTGACTGGTGATTTTGGCGCGACATTTGTCACGTAAAAACCTCGGATGATTCCTTACCACTTTAAATGGCCCTGTTCCACAAATAGGGTAAATCATCTATGTCAATGAATCGGGACTACGCACAATAAATCGGGAAGAACTCTCTCAGTGTTTGTTGATGTGTATATGATCTTCAAAATCCACCCCTGCTACACAGCCAATATGCAACGCTAATAATCAACCAGAGTATTATAGACACGCAACAGGAAGACATTCCTTGCTTCTGTGGACGTCGCAATCCTATATTGCCAACAGTAGCCATCTTTCTTTGGAATTTTAAGACAATCAAAACGATGTTCTTTGCAGTCTATTTAATTAATACTGCAAGGGTTTGAAATCTGACTTTGCGAGGTCGATTTGAACTGTTTTCGTGCATCGGTATTTTTTCTTAAGTTTTCATTTGCCGTGGTATTTGGCTTCCATAAAATGTGTGAATGAGTTTCAGAGTAGGGTAAAATGTTAATAAAAGGGTACTTATATGTAAGTAAGTATAGCCTCTCTGTCTGTTTATGATAATGCACTCTCAACCATAGCGTGCCCTATATAGAAACAGAGTTCATTGCAAGGTTACTTGTAACAGGAGAGCTATATAATGGCTTGAAAGAGTCAGGGATGCCATATTAAAAGCATTGTTAGATTTCTGGCACCTTTTACAATACAAAACAGAGCGTGGTCAACCTAGTTTCAGGATTACCTATTTGTAGTAAGTCCAAGTGGCTATTGGTCTTTTATTATTTCATAATCTCAAAGAAATGGAAAGCACGGAATCTTCTGTCTGAATTTGTATCCATAGATTTGATAATTTATTGTAAATACAGAATTCCTTCTAATTCAAATCCAACCTTATTCAATGACAGGACAACCTCTGCTGATTTCTTCAGAAATGTTACAAACGGTTTGGCTACGCTAACATTTATTAAAAAATGTAAACTTACCTTGTTTCAAACGTTGTGCTGATCAATACAACTCTACACGTGTATCTTTAAGTGTAGCCAAACACATATAGGGCAGCTTAAACACACACTCGCTACACGTACGCAGACACGACGCCAGACACACATTTCCATATGGCATTCATGGCTACTGAACGGTAAATAACCATTTGAAAACAAGCAAAGAAATGTTGTAGATGTGATTTGTGTGTAAAATTAGAAACTTTACGAATAGGAATGCACAAAAAGTATGATTTTAACGGTGTGAGGTAGTATTCAGTTAATTATCGCTATGTAAGGTTCAAATAAAAATAAACCTCATATGGTGTTATTCATGGGATGCTATTTTGTGTTGTATGTCAATGTGTTTTAATATCAATTTGCATATGCTTTTGAAATGTCTAACAATGAGTGTCTGATATTAGGAATCTGAGCTTATCTATCCTATGATGAAGTAATAAATTTACGCCAAAGCAGAGACGTATAAAGCCATATGTGTTATATACGTCTCTGGCCAAAGGTACGAACTATTTTTATGTGGCTCTAGATGTTAATTGAAGAATTTCGTCGGTCTCACCCGGGACAGATTTTGAGTACAATTTTTTTTTTTTTAGGTTTCTTCAATGTTAATCGTTTTTTTAATATATGAAGCATAACTTGTATAATGGAAACATAGTGATGCTTATAATCTTTTCACTATGATTAACAATACAGTAAAACCTCACACCGGACATTAAGTCTAGTTGACATTTCCTGTTGTCTGCAATATTAGTGAAGAAATATGGACAACCCGAAACTTTTGAACCCCACCGTTGTTTCCGTCTCTGCCTCTAGACTCGTTGATGGGGGGCATTTCAATCCAAATTAAATTCGTCATCCACGTCAATTTTAATGGACAAAGTCTAACGAACGGGACCTACATTCCGATTTTTTCAAGATTCAATTAAAACTTTGTTTACCTTGTCCTCCATGTTAGATAAAAAGCCGGACGGTTTAAGATTCGCGATGCACACGAGAGTACTATATACGTGTGTGAAAAAGGGTTGGAGGAATGAAACACTGCTGGGGTTGGTCAACCCGAATATAGTTTATAAAAGGCGTTTGAAAAAATACAATCAAATCATCTCTATATTTGTAACTAAATCTGTGTCGCTTTACGTAAAGCAGCAACGGCTAAATCATGAGACATTTGCAGTTTTGATACAAATAAACTTTTATATTTTGATTTCTATTCGCAGACAATATTCCGCATTATGTAATTTTCTTGATAGATACAATAACACGTATTTTATTGTGTATTATATGGTAAACTAGTAATCGTGCAAAATAATCAGGAACTGCTTGAATACTATAAAAAAAATAGCACCTCCATACCTGAGGCACGTGTCAACGTCGTAGCTGTTGGTTTGTGTACTGGACACGTCGATTAATACCGATAGAAACCGGTATGTACCCTTTATGGAATACAATATAGCAGATAAGATTACATGCAATGACTTGTTTCTAAGCGGTTCCGGGACTTACCACATAACTGCTAATCAGGGACGAGATCACCATTCCAGATTTCCAATTTTGTGGATACATTTGGACTGAATCACGTCAAGTTACGTCATGTTAAACAACCAAAAAAGTCTCTGCTAATATTCCTCAGGTTCATATTTTTCTCTAGTTATCGATGTTGAATTCGAATTATACTTCGATATTCTCTATCTCTTTTCTATACCTCAGCGGATTGAAACATCGTTATTATATATTATAGTTCTAGAAATGTATAAGCTGTAGTATATCAATTCATAAAGAAAGCTCAATTGCTGTATTAATGTACCATTACTTCCTTTACCACCTATACCATGCTATATCATCTATACTTCCTATATCACCTATACCCTCTTACAGTAACTATATACGTCCTATACCACCTATACCCTTCTTCATCATCTATACTTCCTAAACCACATATACATTCCTTCATCACCTTTACGTCATAAACCACCTATACCCTCCTACATCACCTTTACTTCCTATATCACATATACCCTCCTACATCATCTATACACGCCATATACCACCAATACCCTCCAACATCACCTATACGTCATATACCACCTACATTTTGTATACCCTCCTATCTCACCTATACGTCCTATAGCCCATTTTCCCTCCTACTTCACCTTTACTTCCTATACCCCCTTTGCCCTCCTACATCATATTTACTTCCTATTCCATCTATACCCTCCTACATCACCTATACGTCCTTTACCATCTATACTCTTCTCCATCATCTATACCTCCTAAACAATCTATACCCTCCTAAACCATCTATACCCTCCTAAACCATCTATACCCTCCTAAACCATCTATACCTCCTAAACCATCTATACCTCCTAAACCATCTATACCCTCCTAAACAATCTATACCCTCCTAAACCATCTATACCTCCTAAACAATCTATACCCTCCTAAACCATCTATACCCTCCTAAACCATCTATACCCTCCTAAACAATCTATACCCTCCTAAACCATTTATACCCTCCTAAACAATCTATACCCTCCTAAACAATCTATACCTCCTAAACAATTTATACCCTCCTAAACCATCTATACCCTCCTAAACCATCTATACCCTCCTAAACAATCTATACCCTCCTAAACCATTTATACCCTCCTAAACAATCTATACCCTCCTAAACAATCTATACCCTCCAACAACAACTATACTTCCTTTATCGGCTTTACTTCATATACCACCTATACCTATCACATCACCTTTACTTCCTATACAACCTATACCCTCCTACATCACCTTCAGGCCCGGCCCCGGCCCGGCCCGGCCCCGGCCCTTTAAATTTAAAGGTGACGCGTATGTGCCTCCTAAGGTGTACCATTTTAACCAGATAGTTTAACAAATGTACCACTGTTGGTAATATGCACGCCCTTACATGAGTTAATCAGCGTGGACATTTCAGATATATCATTGTCTACACTAGTGAATTAGTCAACAATTATAGAACGCGAGACTATAAGCTAGTGGTCTTGGGTGTCGCACTGATTTGAACTTATCCGTTTGTTTAGCAACTTAGTGATGCCATGGGTAACTCATTAATTAAACAGACACGATGTTATGGTGTTTTTTGTTCTTTTGTACGACAAACTATTACATGAAGTACTGTACTGTAGGTACAATGTCTAAAGACTAGATATTGTGCGTCCCTACATTTATTTTTTGACGGTGGACCTCTCGTATCCCTCTTGCGGGAGGGACGCCAAACTAGGTAATAATGAACAAGCCCCCTGTGGATTCATACATTTGTCATCACCAAGTTGCCCCTATAATAATACCATCTGACTTCTAAAACACGCTGTTGATAGAGAATTTGAACCGAAACTTTAATTTTCTTTCCAGTACACAAAAAATGTCTTTGGGCCATACTTAAAATATGTTTTTTTCTTCTTGTTAATTAAACATAAAAACAATCCTCAGAACACGGGAAATCGCTTCTGAGACGTTCTAGAAAACACAATTGTTTGGGGGTAGATCCCACAAACCCCCCTTACGGGAGGGGGAAGACCCCCTCTCGTACCATCCCCCTCCTCACGCTACTCGCTCGGGGTGCTGCCATCGGCAGCACACCATTTACTATTGAGAAAAATTTCTCGGCCCCCCTTTTAAGGAAATCCTGGATCCGCCCCTGACCTTTACCTACTATACCACCTATACCCTACTACATCATCCATACCCTCTTACACCACCTATACCATCATACGTCACCTTAACTTCATATACCACTTATACCCTCCTACATCACCTATACTTCCTAATCCACCTATACCTTCCTACGTCATCTATACTTCCTATACCACCTATACCCTCCTACGTCATCTATACTTCCTATACCACCTATACCCTCCTACATCAACTAAACCTCCGACATCACATTCACTTCCTATACCACCTATACCCTCCTACGTCACCTTTACTTTCTATACCCTCCTACGTCACCTTCACTTTATTTTCCACCTATACCCTCCTACATCATCTTTACTTCATATACCAACTATACCCTCCTACGTCATATATAGTTCCTATACCACCTATACTTCCTATACCACCCATACTTCCTATACCACATATACCCTCCTACATCAGCTTTATTAACTATATCTTCATACTTCTCCTGTACTTTATATACCACCTATATCTTCCAACATCCCATTTTCTTCCTTTACCACATAAACCCTTCTATACCATCTATACTTCCTATACCACCTATGCCCTCCTATGTCATCTATACTTCATATATCACCTACACTTCCTATACCACCTATACGCTCCTACATCAGCTTTATTAACTATATCCTCCTACTTCACCTCTACTTCATATACCACCTATACCCTCCTACACCACCTATACATCCTATACCATCTATACTTCCTATACCACCTATATCCCCTACATCACATTGACTTCATATACCACCTATACCCTCCTATACCACCTATACTTCCTATATCATCTATACTTCCTATACCACCTATACCCTCCTAATTCATCTATACTTCCTATACCACCTATACCCTCCTACGTCATCTATACTTCCTATACCACTCATACCCTCCTATGTCATCTATACTTCATATACCACCTATACCCTCCTACATCATATTTACTTCATATACCACCTATACCCTTCTACACCATCTATACTTCCTTTACCACCTACACCCTTCTTCATCACCTACAAATGTCAACTGTCTTTACCATTTAAACCCCGCTGCATTTATTTAGTTATTTTATTTAAGTAATTATGTTCATTTATTCATTTCATTTTATTGATTTATTAATTAATTTGTTTTCTTTATTCAATTCAATTACTTTTATTTCAGTTTCTTGATTTATTACATAATTTGTTTAATTTATTCAATTTAATTATTTATTGATATTTTTTTTCATTTGTGGCTGTTTTTGCCATTTGTGGTTTAACTATAATCACATCCTTCTTTCCAAATGATATTTTTTTTCATTTGTGGCGGTTTTTGCCATTTGTGGTTTAACCATAATCACGTCCTTCTTTCCATCAACCCATGCGTGCAGTGATGGAAGTATTTGTAGATTTAGTTGAATTCAATTCATATATTCATATGAACAGAATGATATAAGTATGAAAATTAAATATCTAGAATATACGAATAACTAATTACTCAATCATTTTCTACTTATAATTTCACTGGCCAGTTAAGGTACGTGTATAGACATACATCCATCAATCAGCACACGACGCAGTCCAAATATCGAATATAGATATAAGTCATTGCTAAACTTCCAACCGATTGTTTCATGTATTTATCTATTTTATTTGTATATTTATTTTCTTTTTAATTTGCAAGCTTTATTATACATATAACTATTTTTTATATAAAAACATTTCAGCACTCACATATTCTTAAAATAACCTGGACATAGTCATCGATCGTTCATTCAACGCTAAATTTAAAACGTACATCAAACGGTCAACGCAAACGCAACGGAAACGCAACGGAAACGCAACGCACGTTTGGTAAAGAAAAACGGTCCAGTGTCTGTACGTATAAAACCATTCTCTCTTAGTACATGTATGCTTTTTTACTTGACAGGGACTTACATGATTGCGGGATGAAGAATACTGATGGAAGGCATTTTGTAGTCAATTGATACAGTCAATTTGTTATTTAAAACATACATCTTTATAATTACCAATAGTTACCCTTAATAGTTACCCTTTAGAAATATCTAGTCTCTGGCACACTATTGCTGCAATAGCGCCGAAATATTGCGGCGATATCGTAGCGTGTTCAGATTTCTTATGTAAATTTGGTTTCTGGTGATATCGGCAGAATGTTCTGACACACTTACGGCGAGCACGTTTTGGTGAACTTGTGGCGATATCGCCAGAGTATTCTGGTGCATTTCCGGCGACATAGCCAGAATGTTCTGGTGAACTTAGACGATATTGAAACAGCGTTGTGAAGTCCTTAATAGAAGGTAATATAATGTATAATTATGGACAATTTTTTAAGAAACAGTTCTGTCACATTTACCCACATTTCCATCTTTGACCTCAGTTAACCACATGGGGCCTGTTCGTTTATGCGGAACAACCGGTTTGTCCGTTTATAAATGTAACAATTTCGAGTATAAATCCTGCCGGACCTGCAAATGATGATGCAGACCTTGCAAGGCTTTGTCAAGACTAGCCTGAAAGCAGCATCAGATTGAACAACTGCGGTCCGACCGGTAAAACCGTTGAAACGAAAACGGCCCTAGTCGAGTGGGAGTGAACCCGTCCATCATTTTGGCGTACAGATACACCTTTTCTCTTACACTGGACAGATTTATCCTTACTTTTACCGGTGTGAGATTTCCTTGTCTCACCCTAGGGTTGAGATAAGCTACACGTGCTCTTTGCACGTTCTCCACAATAAACCTGACGTCACTGATGTGACCCGGAAGAAGAACTACTTTTATGAGGTAACACACATACACAAGTTCGTCTGCTCTATGATTCGTCTTCCACTTGGACAGGAACAACAGGGTAAGAGAAAAATAATCATTCACCCCCTTGGGGATGAGATAGGGGGATCTCGACCTTCGGGAAAGATTCTTAAGTTGCCAAACACAAAGTCGGCAAAGCCTCGTGTTTGGCAACTTAAGATTCTTCCACCCTCGGGTTGAGATCCCCCTATCTCACCCCCAAGGGGAGAAAGAATTTATTAAGTCTTTTGAATTATTTTTTTACGCCGTGTTTAGACATAAACTACCACAAAAGTGTTTTCTCACTACATTTATTCAAACTTTTTGTACTAATTCACTTGACCTCATGTATTCGAGATGATATTTTAACAATAATTAGCTTCGGCTTGAAGCTAACCGATGGATTATGCAATTACAGCAGCATGTTTATGTATTCTGTATTGTATCATTGTGGTGTTGCAACACAATTCTTTGGTTTTAACTCGATTAATCATTTTCCACTCCAGCTTCCCATCCTCGATATCCAGGGATTACGCTCACTTTCGCTCTCTCTGCACCCCTTGAATATTTCATAGCGAATTGAAGGCTCGGTGTGCGCCACCTTGTTGATGAGACAAGAAGACTAGATCGATCCTTTGATGTACATCAAAAGAATCTCGCGGTCGCGTAACGATAAAACATTAACAGGTTTTGAGGTCGGGCGTGTTTCCTTTGTAATCTTTAAAGCGATTGGTCAGTTCTTTTTACCTGAGACCAATCAAACAACTATCTTAGTGCCTTCAATTTTGCTATGTATTGGTTATATCATAGGAACCGAGCAATATGTCAGTTATTGTACGCGTAGCGCGAGAGATGTAAGCTCCGCCTCTCGAGGGCGAGTGACATATTGCCAGGCCTATGATGTAAATGACTTGTCGCATAAAGTGTCACGTAACAATTTAAAGAGAAAATTTGGTTATTATCAAAAAAAACCTTTGCAGCATGTCGGACTTCGTCTAAAACTTAAGGTCATAGGAGTGTATTGATAAACGGAAATATAGGAAGTACATCCCTAGTTGAAAATCCAATGTAGGGAGACAGTATCACAATTTCCGCATATTCTAATGTTTAATATTAAACTGATGAATATTGTATGTGTATTATTGACAGAACAGTGTGTTCTCTCAATTTAAAGAATTTCAAAGCAATGCAGGAATTAATTCAGGTGGGTTTTTTTTATCAATGAGCCACATGTGTCCATTTTTCTGTACTTCAGGAAACCGGCTACCTATTTCACTACTGTGAAGTTTTTCAAGAAAGATAACTCTTACCTGCAATTACTATGTGTATATGGTATTATTATAAAATGTCAATTTTTGATCCTTTATAGATAATTCATTTCACATAAATTCAGCATTTTTTAAGTTGATATACATTAATGCAATACTAATCTATGGCAGTATCATTTTTATTGACATTATTTTGCAAAAAAATGTGTCTTTCATGTTTTTTTTCAAAAGTCACCCTTTTTACATAAATTTCCATTTATAATCCTTAACATTATGACAACCTATATATTTTTTGTGGCAGAAAATTTTCTTTACTTTGAAGAAATTCTACTGAGAAATGGTGACACAATCCTATTACCTTAAGGCCAAGTTTGGCACACGATGACTTTAACGACCTGTCTCAGTTAATGATTCGCATTGAAAGTGACCCAGAAAACCTCACTGAAACAGTGTTAGAAGACCTTACTCCTGCCGATTACGGAATGTGACAATTTGTTTTTTCTCTGCGATTAAACTCGTTAAAAGCCGCTTCCCTGATCCCGCTGGAAGGAGAAAATGGTATAAATGGAGGGCGCTAAATGTCAAAATGGTCATAGTAAGCCTACTAATGTGAATATTAACATGCCTACAGAAAAGTACAAGGTTCCATCAATCTAATTAAAATTATATCTTCACATCACTCCCGTTTACTGATATGTCGCGTTCAAGGCGACATATCAGTAAACGGGAGCGATGTGAAGATATGATTTTAATTAGATTGAGGTTCCATTTGCTGATATTTCTAATATGGCCAGAAATGTGTTTCAAAATTGCCATTTGTCTTTTAATTACAAGACGGACTAATTCATGCTAAAAGTTGTAAGTTACAAAACGGAAAAAAAATAAACCGCGGAACCTTGAAAGGTGAAATTTGTTTTATAATTTGCAACAATGTTGCTGAATAAAATGTGTTTGAACTTCCCATATTTGTAATTTTAGTTATTTCTCACGGTGTCGAAATCCTATTAACATTCACTAATTGGCCACGTTAAACTCTCATTGGCTGACCAATGAGAATGGAGAATTATATTGATTCAGCATAGGGGAGGAGACTCACTAAACCATATGGTATTAGTAAAACTGTGTAAAATAAGTTGGTTATACCATAGCTAGATCAAAGGGGAAATGACACGTATATGCAGGGGCGGGTCCAGGTGCGGGCGTAATAGGTCCTTTTCAAAAAAAAAAAAAAACACCGTAATCTGCTAATATTGTATTGAATATGGCAATTTATCATATTCATTAATTAAACACATAAACACCCTGACACTTTAACTATAAAATATATATGCTCCTGGTCAGGAACCGTTACATTAGTGCATTTCACAGTTATTTTATTTTTTTAGCGTAAAAAAAGGTCCAATTTTTTTTAGACTCGCTCCGCTCGCCGAAAGATTTCATTCTACGCCCCCTCTTTCAAATATCCTAGAAACGCCCCTGATATGCGACAAGACACATTCCAGGCGTGTGGAGAGCAAAAGTGAGCGTAACCCTTAGATATCGAGATGCCCATTCGTGAAATCTGATTTTTATCGAGAAAACAAGCAATCGTGTTTCTCTACCACAAGGGCCAAATTCTATATTATTAGTGTATAAATGGTTATTGAATATTGATCAGAACATAAATGAATAATGCATATACAATCTACAACATAATGCTGTTCTTTTTAGCTGAGAATGCACGGAGTATAAGACTTTAAAATCAGAAACGTTATTCAAGATAAATCCTTGCATTAATATAATACATTATATTTGCTTCATGTAAAACGGTAAGGAAATGTCCAACGGGGCCAGAGTTGGGATTCGAACACGGCATCTATGAACTCTAGACAGAGTTTCTGACCACCTTCGCTCTGATTTTTTTATTTCCCTTGTCACGTGCGATCGACCCAGTCCAGTTTCTCTGCATTTCTCTCGCCTCCAACAAAGTCCCCTAACACACACGAGACCATACATCCTTTTTGGAATATTAAGTTGGATGCTCAATTTAACAGGAAGAAAAATGCAACGGCCAGACCAGGATTCGAATGTAAGAAACGTACGTATGGTTTATAAGTTGTACTTGGAATTTAATATGTAAATGTAAGTTTAAGTGAACCCATATTAAAAATACTTCCCGATTGCTTTAAAAACATTTGTAAGCAAGAACAGACGTGCTCAGTGTGTATGTTATACAAGTATGAGATGTTTTAATGGACGGCGTTTCATAGAATGTCGGAAAATTCGGTCAATAGAGGCGCTGAATTATATCTGTGCATACACGATGTATCTGTATATACTGAAAATACAATAAGATAGCCTTTAAAAAAAACACCTTGTAAACGCAAAACAGCATTGTACACTATACCCTCTACTGTAACACATATAAGTACGTTAACGTACGCTCCCTTTCACACACCCGCTACACGGTTTCCTAGCTATACAGGTCAACTACGGATTGTGTAAAACGTTATAGCTGACGAATAATCTTTTTTATATTGCAGCACTCATGTTTTTTTGTGTGTGTGTGGGGGGGGGATCTAACCATGCCCTTTGCCTAAACAACATGGTCCAGTACATGTTTTTTATATATATATTTGTCTTTGCATAATCCTGAGTTTCTGACTTGTTTCTAGCACAAGGAATTATAGCCAAAATTGTGTGAAAATGATAACACAATTTGTGCAAAAACAATGCACACATTCACCAAGTCATAACTCCCCTTTGGCTCCATCAAAGGGCTTACATCACTAACACTTGCTGCCAAACCCTCAGAAATAGGAGTGTCAGTTTCACTGACCAGAGATGTGAGTGAGGATAGTTTGACCTGCTGTGGTCAGAACATGTACATCAATGCATGTTTATACTTTCTGATTCCTGGTCAATGACCCACTGAGTCTCCACTATTGCATCATCAAAATCCAAGTT
The DNA here is from genome assembly GCF_002113885.1 of Mizuhopecten yessoensis. Lineage (NCBI taxonomy): Eukaryota > Metazoa > Mollusca > Bivalvia > Pectinida > Pectinidae > Mizuhopecten > Mizuhopecten yessoensis. Next base: position 419,682 of record NW_018408099.1, read on the forward strand.
GTTATGTAAAGTTGTTTTCACTTGTTCCTCTGTAATTCTTATCAGTAGATTTTGTTTAGCCATTCCCAATTCCTGGTAATAAATCCAACTGACCAGGCTGGTACTCGGCACTGTATGTGGTCACCCAGCAGATTTTGGAGGGAAAATGTCCCCAGGGCAGGTCAGAACGTACCATAAATACTGTACATAGTATACAGGGGTCAGGAGGATGCTATCACTTTGAACATTACTTCAAAAGTCTCACATTTTTGGAATGGTCGGAGTAAACTTCAATGTATGATCAATTAAACAGATACATTGTAGCATTGTTAATGTAAAAGCATTATTTTAGTGAGCTTTATCTGTATTTTTAACCTACCCAGTTGCATAACATTCTTTCCCCCCTATGCCATGATAAAAAGTGACCATTCCAGAGGAGTCCATCCTTGTTTATATGAATGTGCAAGAGGGGTGTGGAAGGATGGTATTGTATAAATATTTACTATAAATTAAATAAAATGCAACAAAGGTATATGAATGCGTGCAAATATATTATAATACACAATCAGTTTAATGTGTATTTGAGATTATATAAGAAATTATCCAACCTGTTATACCCGCCTTTGAGACAATTATAAAATAATCCAGCCACATACGGTGTTGGGTATAGCAACATTTGGTCACTTTCAACTTTGTACAAACGTCCCTAGTAGCAATTTTATCATTATGGAGGCACCATGGGTATCTAGAATTAGAGATGACGACAGACAGGCAAATGTTAGAAAGCCGCGATATGCAGACTCTGGGGATACCATGAAGGACAGAAATGAGAGACGAAAACATAAGGAACACCCATCTGTAACTGGTTCCATTCGCTTTTATTCAGAATCTACCGACAGCAAAACTGCAGTTTTTAATAAAATGGATTCAGTTAAACTTTTGATGGGAGAGAAGATTTCCAGCATCAGCAACAGGAAATTTTTAGATGAAGTATTTGACTTCTACCTCCATGCTCACCAATCAACACAGGGAAATGCTGACGAAAACCCAGTCACATATTCACCTTTCGCATATTGTACAAAGGATGAAACACGTGAGGAACTTTACGTTAGCACACGCTCAGGTCTGAGAAATATGTGTTGTGCTATACAAACACATCGACAGCACTGTGATAATTTTCTGGATATCAGTGACATCAAACATGTAGGACATGCCGGTAAAATTACTTTTATGTGTGCAAGTAATCATACCTTGAGAGTGACACCTCTCCTCACATGGCAGGAGGCAAAATGCTGGTGAATATTAGGATGGTACATGCTGTGATGTCAACAGGTATTCGCCATAGTCAAGATGAGAGGATTTGTAATGCTGCTAAGATCGGTACTTGTGCAGAATCTTTCTTTGATGGAGTACATAACATGTACTGTGATGTCACATCAACGTTGACAGATACCTGTATCAATGATGCCATCAATGATGAGATTACAGCAACTCTTTTGGAGGCTGCCGAGGTAGCAGAGGAGATGGACAGGGAAAATGAAGAGGAGGTGTATGACGGTTTTAAAGGAATATCCATCATGACAGATGTTAGGCATGGCTGGAGAAAAAATGCAGCACAAAGTGACATAATTGCATTAGGCCTGAAGACCCACAAGGTTGTTGGTGCTGTGACAGTTACCCGTACAGATGACCCGATCAGCCAGTGACATGAACTATTTGGGTCTAGAAAACTGTACGAACAGTTTGACTCTAAGAATATAAACATAGATGTGCATGGACATGATAGAAATGCATCGGTAAATAAATACCTTGCAGAAGAGCAACCAACAGTTATAAATGCAAACGATACATGGCACGCTGCTAAAGGTATCACGAGGTAAATAAAGAAAGTGGCAACTGGTCCAAAGAAACTACATGGTGTTACATGGCACACACAGCTCAGTGACAAGGCTGCAGCAGTCAGAACACATTGCTATCATGCCATGAGAAACTGTGGTGGTTCAGCTGAACATGTACGCAGAAACTTGGACAACATAGTTCTGCACTACCAAAACATGCATGACAACTGTGCTCCAGCATTCAGGTGCAAAACTGATGAACGTTATGAAGCAACAAAGGAAAAGCTAATGGACTAAGTGCCATAGCTATTTTACAGAAAACAATTTAAAAACTACAGATTTACAAAACTCCACAGGATTTTGTGAAATGTATTGACACTTATTACGTGGAATCTTTCAACAATGCGGTATTAATCTATCATGATAAAAGACAAGGAATACAAAAGAAGGACCAATCTGGCAACCCTTGATTGGAATGAAAATGTGGACAGGGATGTTTCTTCATTGACAATGCTAGAGGATGCAAGAAATCCAAGGAGAAGAACTGTTTTTAAAAATCTCAAACCAAAGACTTTTTTCTTTATCAAACAATGTGGGAAATGGTGATAAATGCATTCTATAGAAATTAAAAGTTGTAAGTAAATATCTTTGATGTTGTCTATTTGGCAATCTGATTAAAATCATATGTTACATGGCTTCGTTAACTTCGTACCTCGCCTGAACATCTGAGTGTACCGCGGTCAGGGTCACGTTCAGGTGACCTTTATATTTATAAATACTCATTAAATGTTGACCAATCAGAGACCCTCTTTCAAAAGGGCGCTCGGAGTTGTAACAAATATGGCGGACATTGATGAGAATGATGCAAAAGTTCTGAAGTTATTTGAGATTGAATAATCTAAAACCCGAACAGAAAAAGATATTCGAAGCTTTATTAGAGAAGAAAGACTGTATGGCGGTGTTGCCTACGCAATTATTACCCAATTGGTACGTTTTCCTTGGCGTCGTAGAAACGTCAGTCCCCGCCGCCATATTTGTTTTGAAAAACTAATCTGTTCGATACCCCTCGCTATTTATCTATCAACCATGATATTCCGGTTCGCTGGCAAACTTTTGCCAGCGCGCCTCTGATTGGTTCATCTAAAGGTCACTTGAACGTGACCCTGACCGCAACACATTCAGGACTGAGGTCACAATTACATGCTTCCGGGTTCAGTACCCACGAATGAAGTCCCTTAGAAATAGTACTTTAGTAAAAACTATACTATGCCTCTTAGTACTTGGTGTTTGTGTAAAAGTTTGGTGTAAAAATACTGTGGAGATATCAATCTAACAATTTCTGTGTCATATTTTTATATTGTGCAGGGTGCTTTGTGAAAAGTCCTGTGTTTACCTTTTACCCCTGACCCGGAAGTTTATTTTTGACATTGGTGACACATGCAGACGATTATCTCAAGAAAAAGGCCAACATACTATGTTGAAATTTTGATATTTTACTCCCAAGATGTTGCTCTTGACCAGGTTAGATGGAAAGTTGGCTATCGGATATTGGGAATTTGTTATAAAATTAAATGTTACAATGAAACATATAGTAAAATTAATTGTGGTCTTAGTCCTATATGACTGGTCTAAAAATGCATGTTTTTATTTCTCAGATCCGTATTTTTTGACCGATTTCGATAAAATTTGGCATGATTTTTCTATGCTGCATCTCTGATTTTTTGAATCAATTAGTTTTAATGAACAAGTTAATTTTGATTAAAAAATAAAGTTTAAATTCATTTTTATTTTAAATTTTGATATAATTTTTTTTGGCACAGTGTTTAAATATAGACACTTAAATTTGCATATTATATGTTTTTATGTATTCATACCTGATTTTTAAAAGTTAAATGGGGGAATTCTTTGAATTAGAAGCGGTACGATTGTAAAAACAACAAACAAGTATTTTTGAGGGTATTAGCTATTGTATACACAGATACAACATTGTCCGACTACCACCACGTGGAGGTTCCCTCTTTAGGTAGTCATATATATGTAACTTTTATTTTATTTTGTTACATATTTCTTGAATTTGGAATTTTGTCTTTGAATTCAAGAAAGTCCTCAAATAAAATGTCATTTTTCTCTCAATACAGGTGGTCCTGAGGTTGATTGTCTCCCCTGGTTCGATGCAGTGTTGAATCAAGTTGACTTTTCCTGTAGTCGGACTTCCTGGCAGACTTTGACCTGTTTGCGTGCTCCCTGTGCTGTTCCACAAACAACTCAAGATTTCTCTTCTTGACATCAGGTTTGTACTGATGCTAGCGTTGATAAATTTCCTCTGAGCTTATTTGGTCCAGCTGATGTCGAACCTCCTTATAATTACTCAGAGTTCCACCAAGATGTTGTACTTTCTGCTGAGTGGCCTTGCCCGCGGTATTATTTATGGTTAAAATTGTGCTGTCCAACCGTCCCTCAGCATTTCTTCCGAAATTCTGGTACTTTGGCAAGGAAACATTCAGCGTGCATAAATGTGTTGGGTCGGCCAGTCTCTCAACCGACCACATGGGATATAGGGCTTGCATGGCCTCCTCAATGCCTTTGGCTCCAGTACCGTCCCCGTCAGTCGTGGCGTACTTGACCAAAATACCTTGACTGGTCAGCTGATCTCCAATGTTTTTTCCCATGGCATGCTCTGACAGGCCGTCGTATCGGTCAGTGTTGGCTGTGCAGTCAGGGTGGCCTCCAGGACAGTTGACAACATATCCTTTTCCCCTCAGCGAAGCACCAGTCCAGCACAGCTTGTTCTGAAGTGAGCGTGCTACTATCCACTACTTAGGAGTTGATGTCTCAATGCCCAGACTCATTCCCTGTGAGGCATTCATGCCAGGTTTCTTAGCACTCCCAAATGATGTGCTGTTGTATCGCCCGTCCAGTGCTATTCCGATAGTGCTTGGATTAGCATCCCCTCTCTGGTGGTTAACCTCCACTACCTGTCTGGTCTTCTCGGCAATGTCTATTTTGTTGAGTGCTGTTAACTCCTTGGACACCAGGTTAGCTTGTCGCTGCATCCCACTTTTTGCTCCGGTAGGTATGTCCGAGAAGCAGTCTGGCTCCATTGGTGCTGACAGACTGGCCACACAGAGCTGATGGTAGGTACCTGTTCACAAGTGCTGGCTTTGGTCCGGGCTTATTTGTGTCTGCTTCTCTGTAGAGCTTGTGTAGTGGAGACCGGTAGCTGCACTTAGCACACCGCACGGAACAACTCCATCCCAGGGCCCGTTTCCTCTCGGTGTCAAGTTCAAACTCTGGAATTTTGCATGTCTCGTAGTGTTTTTCTGCATGGAGTCTGAATACAGAATTCCACATCTTTACCATTAAGAG
>NW_018408099.1:425134-518548 GCF_002113885.1 Mizuhopecten yessoensis
CCCCCCCCCCCTGCCTTTGGCACTGGCTTTCTGTCTATGTGTGTGTATGCAGGTGGCTGTGGGTGCGTCCATGCGTGCACGTTATCTCTATGATAATTGTAATTGTCTCTAGAGTATTTTGTGTAGATATGGAGACTGAATGATGGTTTTGGCACTGTTTAAAAATTTAAAGCAAAAATTTAAACTCAAATTCTTAAAAAAACTTAAGTTGAAGATTATAATGTAAACACTTTATTTGAGTAAGTGGAGATATTATCTACTTCATAAATCACTTTACAGAATTGAAATATCTATTTTTTTCCAGAAGATATGATATTTTCCCTGAGCCTTGTAGTTAGAAATACATGCAGAAAATGTCTTGTCAAACTCAGCACAAAATCACAGTATGATAGGGTTTTTTTAATTCATCATAACTTCTGTTTTATATGTCTTAAAATTATGCGGTTTTCACCAACAAGTTCCAAATTGCTTACAGTTTCAGGAAAAATTTCTTTAAAATATCAAAAAAAAAATTAAGTCCTATAATAGGACTGAGGTCACAATTAAATGCTTCCGGGTACTGAACCCACGAATGAAGTCCCTTAGAAATATAGGTACTTTAGTAAAAACTATACTGTGGAGATATCAATCTAACAATTTCTGTGTCAAATTTTTATATTGTGCATTAATTTTTTGTGCAGGGTGCTGTGTGAAAAGTCCTGTGTTTACCTCTACCCCTGACCGGAAGTTTATTTTTGACATTGGTGACACATGCAGACGATTATCTCAAGAAAAAGGCCAACATGCTATGTTGAAATTTTGATATTTTACTCCAAAGATGTTGCTCTTGACCAGGTCAAATGGAAAGTTGGCTATCGGATATTGGGAATTTATTATAAAATTAAATGTTACAATGAAACATATAGTAAAATTAATTGTGGTCTTAGTCCTATATTCAGATGTTCAGGCGGACCCATGTAACAGATGATTTTAATCAGATTGTCTACTTGGTTTTCTATTTATCTTGATCTAGTCTATTTCATTATCTCACCCCCAGACAAACATACTAGTACTATAAGTATAGTGTAATACAGTATTATAAAATAAATTCACATGGCAGTCACTGGTTGTAAAATCTATGATTATGTTCTGGGCATTCCCAATGACTAGCTGACCATAGGTCTCTGGAGTATCTGGGCGGTAGGCACTACCGCAGACCGGGCTGTGTACATTCTGTGTCTGTGTATGTCTGATACGGAAATACAATTCTCACCAAATGCTATTCTGTTCAACACACACACGCGCGCGCGTATATATTGCATATGTTGCTTCAAATATCAGGCTTCCAGACATTTTGTCCATAGTATCCACAATGTAACAAATACACATGCAACTGAAATAGTTCTATTTCAAACTACACCTCTATACGTTTACATTCTCCACGTAAACATGCATTACTTTTCCAAAAATGAAGGTAACGATTACATAACATCAAACCTAACATATATGCGGCTACAGGGAATCTGAGATAGGATGCCTTTTTAAATATCTCCATATGAAAATTACACTGAAAGATTGTGAAATAAGGGTGTCATTATAGATGGATGAAAACTATTTTTCTTGTTTTAGGTTTAGATTTTACTAAATCATATATGATGAGTAAATGTAATAGAATATTGAAAGTTGATCATACCCACACTCCCACATCGACACACGCGAACACAAATTGTGTACACATCTAGATAGAGAGNGGGGGGGGGGGGGGGGGGGGGGGGGGGGGGGGTTGTTTGATAGCTGTATGTGTTAGAGGGGGTAAACGCACACCATTCAGTCTTAATGTATTGCCCAACATCATGTACAGTAGGCAGCGGCCTGTCTTGATAAATTATTTTAGAAGTAATGTGTAAATTCGTAAAGCCATCGTGTCAGGCAATGTATAGTAGACAGGTGTAATGTTACTTGTAGCATTATTTGAGTAACTGTGTTTTGGTGATTAACGATGACAGGGGAAATGATATGGAGAATTTAAAGTATCAGGAAAATATGTTCTGTATCTCGTTCCTACCGAACAAAAACTGTTCAGTTGTTAACCACACTAGGATAGTTTACGTAAAATGAAGTGTCATAGTTTTGTCGGTTTACATACAACTGGGTACTGTCATCTTGACCTCGCGATCGCTACCCCAGAGGTTAGGCTCACGTTCGCGCTCTGCACCTCTAGAATATGTCATGCTTTCAATTTCGCTACATTGTATGACATATTCCAGGGGTGCAGAGAGCGAAAGTGAGTGTAACCCATGGAGTATCGAGGATTTGGTACTGCAAGTTGTTAAATATGTAAGAATACGTTATACTGAATGACTTTAAAGCAGTGTCAGAATGTCTTGATATTGCCTTGGACATTGTGAGTCAACTCTGACATTTTCACAACAATGTTGCAATGACAATGGGGGTTTTTCTCTTGATTTTTGTCAATGTCAAAGAGGAATGCTTCTTTGTCGCTGTGTAAAAATAATAATCTGACCACAATAGGGCATTTACTAAAGACTTTAGCTGAAGCATGTTGTTTTCCTATGACTGAACTTAAACAAAATACTGCAGTGGACATGGTACACTGTTTACCGGTGCATTTAAAATAGAGTGATTAAGTCAGAATTGCAGATCGCAAAATTCCTCAATAATAGCAACGAACAACTTTTTTTTTTTACATTTTTTAACAACAACTTTTAACTTTTTTGCATTATAAGCTTCGAACTATCATGGGTAACCTAACACATAAAATTTTAGAAGTGAAGACCTGCAATTTATGTTTTCCTACAGAGTTCATAAACAATAATGTTAAGAACAAATTTCAACAGCGTAAACACACAATAACAAAACTAGATCTCATCGTCGATACAAAAATACACCAACAGGATTAAGGAGAAATCAACAGGAACTAAATAGACAACAGAAGTAACTAAGAAGACAACAAAAGTAACTAAGGAAATACCAAATGTAACTTAGAAGACAACAAAAGTAACTAACAAGACAACAAAAGTAACTAAGAAAACAACAAAAGTAACTAAGAAAACAACAAAAGTAACTAAGAAAACAACAAAAGTAACTAAGAAGACAACAAAGGTAACTAAGAAGACAACAAAGGTAACTAGGAAAACAACAAAAGTAACTAAGAAAACAACAAAAGTAACTAAGAAAACTACAAAAGTAACTAAGGAAACAAAAGCAACTAAGAAGACAACAAAAGTAACCAAGGAAACAACAAAGGAAACAAAGAAAACAACAACAGTAACCATGTATATTACACAGTTACCATGTATATAACACAGTAACAATGCATATTACACAGTTACAATGTATAATACATAGTAACCATGTATTTTATACTGTAACCATGTATATTACACCCTAATAATGTATATTATACACTAACAATGTATATTACACAGTAACAATGTATATTACACAGTAACCATGTATATTACACAGTAACCATGTATATTACACAGTAATCATGTATATTACACAGTAACAATGTATATTACATAGTAACCATGCATATTACACAGTAACCATGTTTATAACACAGTAACACTATATATTACACACTTACAATGTATATTACACAGTAACCATATATATTACACAGTAACAATGTATATAACACAGTAACCATATATATTACACAGTAACCATGTATATTACACAGTAACCATGTATATGACACAGTAATCATGTATATTACACAGTAACAATGTATATTACACAGTAACCATGTATATTACACAGTAACCATGTATATTACACAGTAACCATGTATATTACACAGTAACCATGTATATTACACAGTAACCATGTATATTACACAGTAACCATGTATATTACACAGTAACCATGTATATTACACAGTAACCATGTATATTACACAGTAACCATGTATATTACACAGTAACCATGTATATTACACAGTAACCATGTATATTACACAGTAACCATGTATATTACACAGTAACCATGTATATTACACAGTAACCATGTATATTACACAGTAACCATGTATATTACACAGTAACCATGTATATTACACAGTAACCATGTATATAACACAGTAACCATGTATATTACACAGTAACCATGTATATTACACAGTAACCATGTATATTACACAGTAACCATGTATATTACACAGTAACCATGTATATTACACAGTAACCATGTATATTACACAGTAACCATGTATATTACACAGTAACCATGTATATTACACAGTAACCATGTATATTACACAGTAACCATGTATATTACACAGTAACCATGTATATTACACAGTAACCATGTATATTACACAGTAACCATGTATATTACACAGTAACCATGTATATTACACAGTAACCATGTATATTACACAGTAACCATGTATATAACACAGTAACCATGTATATTACACAGTAACCATGTATATTACACAGTAACCATGTATATTACACAGTAACCATGTATATTACACAGTAACCATGTATATTACACAGTAACCATGTATATTACACAGTAACCATGTATATTACACAGTAACCATGTATATTACACAGTAACCATGTATATTACACAGTAACCATGTATATTACACAGTAACCATGTATATTACACAGTAACCATGTATATTACACAGTAACCATGTATATTACACAGTAACCATGTATATTACACAGTAACCATGTATATTACACAGTAACCATGTATATAACACAGTAACCATGTATATTACACAGTAACCATGTATATTACACAGTAACCATGTATATTACACAGTAACCATGTATATTACACAGTAACCATGTATATTACACAGTAACCATGTATATTACACAGTAACCATGTATATTACACAGTAACCATGTATATTACACAGTAACCATGTATATTACACAGTAACCATGTATATTACACAGTAACCATGTATATTACACAGTAACCATGTATATTACACAGTAACCATGTATATTACACAGTAACCATGTATATTACACAGTAACCATGTATATTACACAGTAACCATGTATATAACACAGTAACCATGTATATTACACAGTAACCATGTATATTACACAGTAACCATGTATATTACACAGTAACCATGTATATTACACAGTAACCATGTATATTACACAGTAACCATGTATATTACACAGTAACCATGTATATTACACAGTAACAATGTATATAACACAGTAACCATGTATATTACACAGTAACCATGTATATTACACAGTAACCATGTATATTACACAGTAACCATGTATATTACACAGTAACCATGTATATTACACAGTAACCATGTATATTACACAGTAACCATGTATATTACACAGTAACCATGTATATTACACAGTAACCATGTATATTACACAGTAACCATGTATATTACACAGTAACCATGTATATTACACAGTAACCATGTATATTACACAGTAACCATGTATATTACACAGTAACCATGTATATTACACAGTAACCATGTATATTACACAGTAACCATGTATATTACACAGTAACCATGTATATTACACAGTAACCATGTATATTACACAGTAACCATGTATATTACACAGTAACCATGTATATTACACAGTAACCATGTATATTACACAGTAACCATGTATATTACACAGTAACCATGTATATTACACAGTAACCATGTATATTACACAGTAACAATGTATATTACACAGTAACCATGTATATTACACAGTAACCATGTATATTACACAGTAACCATGTATATTACACAGTAACCATGTATATTACACAGTAACCATGTATATTACACAGTAACCATGTATATTACACAGTAACCATGTATATTACACAGTAACCATGTATATTACACAGTAACCATGTATATTACACAGTAACCATGTATATTACACAGTAACCATGTATATTACACAGTAACCATGTATATTACACAGTAACCATGTATATTACACAGTAACCATGTATATTACACAGTAACCATGTATATTACACAGTAACCATGTATATTACACAGTAACCATGTATATTACACAGTAACCATGTATATTACACAGTAACCATGTATATTACACAGTAACCATGTATATTACACAGTAACCATGTATATTACACAGTAACCATGTATATTACACAGTAACAATGTATATAACACAGTAACCATGTATATTACACAGTAACCATGTATATTACACAGTAACCATGTATATTACACAGTAACCATGTATATTACACAGTAACCATGTATATTACACAGTAACCATGTATATTACACAGTAACCATGTATATTACACAGTAACCATGTATATTACACAGTAACCATGTATATTACACAGTAACCATGTATATTACACAGTAACCATGTATATTACACAGTAACCATGTATATTACACAGTAACCATGTATATTACACAGTAACCATGTATATTACACAGTAACCATGTATATTACACAGTAACCATGTATATTACACAGTAACCATGTATATTACACAGTAACCATGTATATTACACAGTAACCATGTATATTACACAGTAACCATGTATATTACACAGTAACCATGTATATTACACAGTAACCATGTATATTACACAGTAACCATGTATATTACACAGTAACCATGTATATTACACAGTAACAATGTATATAACACAGTAACCATGTATATTACACAGTAACCATGTATATTACACAGTAACCATGTATATTACACAGTAACCATGTATATTACACAGTAACCATGTATATTACACAGTAACCATGTATATTACACAGTAACCATGTATATTACACAGTAACCATGTATATTACACAGTAACCATGTATATTACACAGTAACCATGTATATTACACAGTAACCATGTATATTACACAGTAACCATGTATATTACACAGTAACCATGTATATTACACAGTAACCATGTATATTACACAGTAACCATGTATATTACACAGTAACCATGTATATTACACAGTAACCATGTATATTACACAGTAACAATATATATTATACAGTAACCATGTATATAACACAGTAACCATGTATATTACACAGTAACCATGTATATTACACAGTAACCATGTTCATTACACAGTAACAATATATATTACACAGTAATCATGTACATTACACAGTAACAATATATATTACACAGTAACAATATATATTACACATTTACCATGTACATCACGTAGTACCCATTTACATTGCACAGTAACAATGTACATTACACAGTAACAATATTTATTATATGCATGAACATTTCTCGCAATCACATTGGTCGGATCCTATACACGTGACCAGTCCTCAAATACTCATGTAGACTGGTTAAGCCCCGTTCTCACAAAGCTTCCTTAACTTTGAGGATTCCTCATGTTTGAGGAATGAGTTGAGGAAGAAGTATTCCTTAGCTAAGATTTTCCTTAAGTTGGCTCTCACTATCGAACTTGAAATCCTCAGCTGAGGAAAAGATTTCTATTGGCATAAGCGGCCAGCGGTGAACTCTTTTTTGATTGGAAATCAATAAACAACAATATTGTAAACAAACACGTACTTTTTCCCGTTATTTGTCAAAGTCGTCTGCTTTAATAAATATGGAAGCGGCCAAAAAAAACCGGTGTCCGAATTGGACAGAGAAAGACAGAGTGCTGCTTATCTCTGAAATGCAGCCACATGAATCGGTTCTATTTAGGAAATACAAGGGCCCCCTTCGGGAGGCACAGGTGAAAGCCGATGCGTGGAAGGAGATTGTCTCCAAGTTTAATGCGTTAGTACTTCCCATTTGTTTATTGTTTTCCATCATCCATGTTTATTTCATTACACCGTTAGTCTAGAGTCTCGTTCGACTTTTCACTATTGCACCTTCGCTAGTAAACCAGTCAACCGACTTTAGGTCATGTTGTCTATCGTTGTTTTCATTTCTATTTTTAATCTCGTGACTGTCAAATTGACCAATCATTTCGTTCCATTCTGACACACCCATTGGAGATTGGGTATTTCACGGGCGCCCGTACTTTATAATTGTACCGACGGGCACATTTTGAAGCTGAATTTAAAGAATTAAAAACTTTTATTATTAAAATCAATGTTTTGTAGATATTTTTTGGCTTATATAACAAAAAACATTTTTCTGTTTCATGATTTTATGATAAAATTATGGACTTAAAAAATTGACGATCGTCCTTTTTTACGGCCGGTCTAGTCCGAAATATTCTGACGTTTTATCAACTTTTTTCATATCGGTCTGTCGTCAGATGGTCAAGTTTGTTATCGAAATTTTCATTAAATACAGCTCACTTTGTAACAGGTTTACCCTACATCAACTGTATAGACATCATTGATATCATTCAGTAAAAGTACAAACGTTCATGGATATAAATTGTTTCATTCATTGCACAGAAAATCACAAACAAACTGGTGATTTTAATCAGATTGCAAAATTGAAGAAGGAGAATTCAATATCCCATTATATTGAACCAATATAAAAAAAAAAATACGAGAAAGATAAAACAATAGATGTGTATATAATATGTGCGTGCACTGAATATTGGGCTGACTACTATTCTTGATGAAAAAATGAACAACTATAGAATAAATTGAAATAGTAGAAAGAAAGGAATGAAAGGTTAATACAACAAGACACAGAATCAACAGAATTAATATGATCATAAAAGAATCAGTAACAACCACTACCATGATTATTGACTGATCACAATATATTACTTAAAATTTCAGATATCAACATCAAGAATGTACAAATAAAAGAAATATTTATTCAATAGTTATGATTATACTTATATAGGGGTATGCATTATATGGACTAGCTGCAGGGGGGGGGGGGGGGGGGGCATCCTGAATATGTATACTGTAGATGGCACAGTGTATAAATAAATGAATTAAAAAAAAAAGNATTGTCTTTTGGATAATGCATGAATCCATATGTATATGGCCTGAGTATTTTCTTACTTTTATTATGCTAGAAAAAGTTCAAAAACCCTATGTCAAGCTGGTAGGAGGTTGAAATACCATGGTCTGCTGTCATTTAACTAAAATCATCAAAAAAGTTAACGGCTCTGACTGCCCAAATTGACAACATGGGTCACATTCTAGAATGCAAATATTATGAACTACTGGTTTTATATGGATTAAGACACAAAGAAGTAAGGCTTAAATGAAGTTCAAGTATTTAATTAATTGTGATCTTCAAAATTCAAATTAATAGAAATCTTAATTATAAATTAAAATATATATTAATACAAGTCATTTAAATCTGAAACAAATAAATATAATAATTATGAATATATCGAAACCTCGTTAGAATCGTCTTATCAAGGCCAAAAAAAATGTATGTTTCAGGTAACCCTACTCATACGCTAATTTCTAAGAAACCCAACAACTTTTTGATCAAATCAAGATTTTCTGCTGTTCTTGTTTTTAAAACTTTTGTCTGTAATTGGCGAGTTATATTGCATTTCAGCTGTTAATCAGTGTTCTAAAAACATAACTATACTCCATAAAGAAAGAACAATTAATTTATGCAATTTTACCCCTCTCTCCATTTAACTCATTCACCCCTGAAATTTCACAGTGAACTATTCTAACCTTTGATTTGGAAGAGTTCAAATGTGTCATAAGGGGTGAATGAGTTAAGAAAACAACTTAATTTATGCAGGCATGCTACCTGCAACACACATATTTTTTATCAGGCCTTAGTTAACCCCGAAAAATAGCCTAGATATATTGATATGTACAACATTCCTTTAAATATTGATATAATACATGTACATGTATTTACAAATATTGTTATTTACGAATTTACCAATTCAATTACATCAAATCACATACATGCATGTAACTTATATACATGAAACAAATTATATCCACAATAACTAACTATATATAGGAGAAAACAAACAATTATCAAATGTCTGAAATAGTATATCTCTAGTGCCATAAGTATTAAGAAAAAGTACTTTTTACAGCAAGTAAGATGATATAAAAGCTCAAATATTTTGATAGAAATCCTCAATATAAAAAAAAAGAATTACCAGTATAAAGTTATTTGTATTGTCCATATTGTGACAATGGTTTTATTGAAATTGTGAATATACTGTTAAAAATAAACTATCAGGATCATATAATTAATTCAATGACATAAGGTAGTATTTACATATAGAAAGTAATATGCATGTTCATAAAAAACCTGCACTCTCAATTTTATATTTTGTTACTTCAATTTAACCTTGAATAACATTAGTACTCTCATTTTTCAGACAAGCTGATATGCCAAGGTCATTAGATCAGCTGAAGAAGCAATATGACAACGTAAAGACACGAGGTATATTTAAACCACTTGCAATATGTATGCATTATTGTATTTTTGCTTAAAATTATAACCTTTATATATAAATATGATATAACCTACCGTTTTAAGATAGATTTAATGTATTAGATTAAAACAATGAATTACACATACATGAAAGTATTAGTTAACTTCATTATATAAATTTACCCATTGTCTTTTGGATAATGCATGAATCCATGTGTATTAATTAAGATTTATTTTATTAAAGCAAAACAAAAATATCATGAAATCAAGAAGCCTAAAACTGGGGGTGGCCCAAGACCAGCATCTCCATCAGCTTCTCAGAGGTTGTTATTAGAGCAGATGTCAGGAAGGCCAAATTTATGTGGCCTCCCTATGGCCTATGACACAGAAGGTTTGTCAAATATGAATATTTAAAGTTGGAGTAATTAAATTAATACAAAATAATTTTCTTTAACCAAGCCCTGAAAGGCCCTTTTGGGCATTTTGATCCATAAGTGCAATCAGTGTAAAACATCTTGACCATAAAAAAATATGTTTAATTATAAATGTAAGGTATTACAATATAATTGTAAATTTATCAATCATTTAAAACTTTAACCAAGTCAAATTTATGTGGTATCAATTTCTAGTTATTTCAAAATAATTGAAATGTGTATAATTTTTTTATTACAGACCCCTGTCTTTTAGAATTTGTGTCTCCAACAGACATGGATGGGATTGAAATAACTGAGGAAAATGTCAACATTTATGACATTTCTTTACCTCTACCATATGTACCTGTACCTGCACCTGCACCTGTACCTGTACCAGCACAGACATCCATTGAGGTGGAAGAATCACCACCAGTACCGCAAAGAATAACTAAAAAGAGGGGGAAAAAACCTGATCTCGAGGAAGATGTGCTGAGTACTGAAAAGCGTAGAGCTTTAGCAGAAATTCGAAAAATTGACCTGGAATGTGGCTTGATTCAGCTCCAAAAGGAGCATGAAGTTGAACTATTTGAGTTGAGGAAAAATATGTTATTAGCAAAAAACAAATATTATCAAAATAAGTTATAAATTTCACTTCATTATTTAAAGTTTTGTCTCATTTGCAAATGTGAACTAAGATTCCATGTCCAGGATACCATCTAGTGAATAAGTTTTTGGGGTGTTACATGTTTATATTGGTAAGTTTTTGTTTCTAAAAACTTAATTGAATAATCTAATAACATAAAACTACATACCGAGACAAACTTTCGAATCTTATACATTTGTATGCTAATAACAGTTAAACCAAAAGAAAATACACAAAACTTGTTACTGTTAACATTATTCAACATTAGTGAATCCGAAATACTTGGTGAATCTTATATAATTATCTACATTTCCACTGTTTTCCCCAAAAAATTGTTCAAAAAAATCTGAAGCTAATATGCACATCTACATCATATAATGTAATATCCTACAAAGTTTCATTAAAATTCCTTCATTAGTCTAAAAGGGGTTCTTGTGAACCTCTCCCTCAAATAGTTTGAACTTTAACATTATGGTATTAATATGAATGATCACCTGTTGAAATATTTGATAAAACAAAAAGAATTAGGATCAAGACTTAATCAGCTACAGAAGGAAATTGAATTGGATTGCATTTAGAATTATAGTTTGTTTGCTATTAACAGATGCAATGTGCACATATTCAAGATAAAAAGTAAAATTAATTCAAATATTGTATCTTTTAGTAATAAAATATTTAAGGAAAATATCTGATTCTAATTAACTCCCTTATTGCCTCCCCTGTATTTATACCCTGTCCCCTTAACTGTTCACCTTCCTCAACTCCAATATTATCTATGTCTGCATTGATTATATCCCCCCTCTCTATCCCAATTTTGTGTAAAACTACACATGCTAAGACAATTGTAGCAGCCTTCTGTGGCTGTCCCCTTAAACCAGTATGCAAACAGGAAAATTGATGCTTTAAAATGCCAAAGGTCTGTTCTATTGTTACACGTGTTCGGCATAATGCATTGTTGAAT
Organism: Mizuhopecten yessoensis; assembly: GCF_002113885.1. Taxonomy (NCBI): domain Eukaryota; kingdom Metazoa; phylum Mollusca; class Bivalvia; order Pectinida; family Pectinidae; genus Mizuhopecten; species Mizuhopecten yessoensis. Next base: position 437,494 of record NW_018408099.1, read on the forward strand.
TTCTGCTTGCTCCTTGTGTCAGGTGTGTTGTATGGAGTCATCAGGTAATTTGAACAGGGATATGCCGAATCTCCTAGCAGAAATCCATAAAAGGTTCCTGTAATATATATAAGCAGAAGTTTTCCACAAAATAAAAACTGAATTAGAATAGCTTTGTGATATGGAATTCATGTGATTTAACATAAATATATATATATATTACAACTTAAAATGTATTTGATGAATTAATCTATGGACTGTCAATGAGAAACAATATACATTGAAACAATTAATAACAGTAACATAATCTTTTTTTGACATGTAGCATAAAGTTGTCATTTTCTCCACCTTTTGTCAAGAGAATAGCTCTGAAATTGTATTATATATTTTCATGATATTGTGTACAAATGATAAGCACTATGCGATGGTGTGTAATGCACAAGAACGACAACTCTTGGTCAACTATACACGTAGTTATCTCCCCTTTAACAGAAAACTTACTAAGTCTGTCACACATGCTTGTCTGTAGCATTACTCTTAAAATATTTAACACATGTTCATGACATTTACTACAAATGATAAGCACTATGTTGTACCTTAGCATTACTTATAAAATCTTGATGTATTGATCAAACATAATTATTATTCCCTCTAGCTGTGCATGTCCACTGGGAACATGATTTGCCTCAGGTGTACAAATCCTTATTTGAAAATTTTAACCAAACTTGGTAGGAGGCATTATTGGTGAGAGGGGATGCAGATTCAGGGATTTTCCTACTCTTATTCAACTGGGTCCAGGGTCAGACAGATAGGGACTTTTGCTTTAAAAGTCCCAAATTGGGAAAAATATGATTTGGAAAAGAATTAAAAATACTGTGTTACACTCCACTTGTTTCAATTTACAACTTTAGTTTTCTTTTCCCTTATTTTTTCTTTTTGACATCACCGTGATCGATATTGGGAGTTTTTTGGGTTGGCATTTGAATTTTATATTATTTTTGCATTAACAGGACCCAAAAACAGCCTAGGAAAATCCCTGAGATGTGTTTAACATAACAGAGGGATTTGATATGAATGCTTTGTGTTTATAGTGTTTGTCTTCAAATTATTTTATTGTTGATACCTTACCATTCTAAAAATTAGTACGCAAGTGGCTATCCCGAAACATTCTTGCGTCATGCACGCTTCCAGGCCATTTTGCCACACAATTTGTTATTTTGAAGTGGGCATCACATGTCATCTACAAAAGAGTTCAACTAATATTATATGAATTCTGTGTACTTCAGATTTAATTTGCAGAGCTTTTTGTCTCAACTTGTGATTTGCTGTCTTAACCTAGAAAGACAATTGTTGAAATTGTGCTAAAAGTTAAATTATGTTCTGTTATGAACTCAATAATTATGATGTTTATACACCAAGACTTTCTGTCAAAAAAAATATTTTCTTAAATTATAATACTGATCATTTTCAAAATTAGCTTTAAGTCACAAATAAACTCTAAGCCTGATTTTTGTTGGATCCTTTCAAAATAAATTATAATTATTTCCAATTGAAAATACTGTACCAATTCATAATTGACATATATAAAACAAAATAATCTTGTGTGCTCAGGTATAGTATACATGTGATCAGTTTTGTTTATTTTTGTCATAACCAATTTACCTGTATGTTTAAAGAGTGGAACCCTTTTCTATTCACAAAATCTTCTTCATTCTCACATGGTCCCTGCATTGGTATAAATGTACCATCAATGCACCCAACAACTTGAGGAAAACCTGCAAAGTAATAGTTTTACACATATCATACCTATAGGTAATTGAGTATTTTGCTATTTTATTTTGTACACTTGCATGTATAGTTTTGTTTGGGTTTAACATTTGAGTCTTTTTTTAATGACATTACCCTTGTGTCTGACATAGTTTCTCCTGTTAGGGTTTATTAACTTCAATACTTATAATAGAAAATTTGTTAACTTTTTAAGCTTTCCACTTAAATTTGAACAATCACAAAACCAATTTCTACCAAACTTGGTAATAGGAATCCTTACAAGGGCATACAACTAATTGTTCATATGGTTGAGTTTGACCTCAGTGGGCTCTGCTATTGGACTGAAAGAGGAAATTTAAACAAAATTTTAAAAATCTTCTAATTATAAACAAACAAATACCAAGTCTAAATTATATGCCTTTTCCCACCAGATGAACATTAAGGTCCAATGATTCTCTTGTTACTCTGAGTAAAAGGTATTCATACATTTACTAATACTACAATATAGTAACTTTTTCAGGGAACAGTTGATTTTAAATTTTGTAGTAGTTTCTCCTCTCATATCATGTCAACATTAAGTTAATTAATTTTAAGTAATGTGTGTTGATTTTACTTAAAAGGTTAGAGTTTATGTCAAAGTTATTCAAATATTTGCTTGTATTTATATAAATGGTAATACTATTGTAACACTGTAGAAAAAGTTAAAAATAATAAACATTATAATGGTAGGAAAGGAATGGCTGTAAAGGAAGGAGAAGGCTGTTTATTTTGGTACAAATGTACATATAAGTGTAATTGTGAAAACTCAGTAGTTGTAGAAAAAATGTTTAGTGTGTGTACAGCATATATTTATAAACACAATTTTCCACTTAAATGCATTTATTGAAAAATGATATAGCAGAACTTGATGCGACAAACATCAATAAAAAGAAATCATAAATCTTGCTCAATAAGTATTTTGTTTTAGTTTATTCGAACTTATTCATACTTGTAAGGTACCCAATGGTGGTATTTATTGATATATACAGTCAGTTGTTGAAATTGTGCGCAACACAAAAATTACGTCTTTTCCATTAAAAAAAGAAACTCCAAAACCTGTTTCCAAAGGCTAAACTAAGATATTTAAGGTGACAGTACCCAAATCGGATCACCAAACCATCATTTTATTAAATCATTGAAAAATCTTAATAGAAATTATATTCATTTATGGTTGTATTAAAAATAGAATATCGATGGGTGTTCTCACAAACGAAATTAGCACCCGGGGCTTACTTGAGATATTTATAGAACGCTCTGAAGTCACCGATCAGCGTCTCCTGTTTTTGCGAATGTCGGGACCCAAATCGGATCGCGGCTTAAATATTGAAGTATCGTACGCTTCAAATGAATATTTGTTGTCAGTATATTAACATTTTATGATGACCTTTAGAATTTATATGACAAAAAGTGTTTCTATAGTGTGAATTTATTCCTATAGTCCAAAACAGAGTGCATAGTCGTCGCACGCGCAATTTTTTAAAAACGTAATCAAAACATTTGAGTTTGAATTACGTTTTCTTGCGCTATTTGAACTTAAAAACTAATTATCTGTAGTCAAAAAATGGTGCATGGCTATCTATTCTAAGACAACATCATTGTTATACCTGATTTGTTGACACATTTATTTATTCATAAGTATTTTTGCAAAAAGTGATCCGATTTGGGTACCGATCCGATTTGGGTACTGCCACCTAATAAGTAAAAGCGTTGTATAACATGTGAATATGACACAATTAAATCCATAATGAACCATTAACAGCCCAGATTGTCCATTTGATTTGGTACTAAATGTTTTGGTTATTTGTTGTACGAAATTCAAGAAGAGTTATCTTTCTTTAGCAAATCTTCAATTGGTGATACGTACCACAAAGCTTCCTTAACTTTGAGGATATCGATTTCTAAATATAGCCTGTATGGAAATTCCCCGGAACGTGTCGTAGCGCATGCGCAGTAAGACTGGAACGCGATCTGTCAGACGACATTAGAAGATGGCTGCTGGCGAACGTTTCACCTTCGTTAATCAGAAAATTACCAAAACTATTCGAGTATAAAGATGCTGTTAACGTAAAAAGGCCATTGAACACGCAGTGCATGTCCTCGTTGCTTATCATAAGAAAAAGAATCTAAACGATACCTTCGAAAGCTACAATGATGAACTGTTGTATTCACACCTGGCTAAATTTTACACGGAGGCTCGCGTACAAAAATCAGAACCTTTAGTTTTGTTTTATTTTATTGTTGAAGCATATAATAAAACAGTAATGGCTTTTGTGTTGGTAAATATGATGTGATATGAACCTGAAAGAGTGATATTGACCTCGTCTTCGCCTCAGTTAATATCCCTCTTTCAGGTTCATATCACATCATATTCACCAGCACAAAAGTCCATAATTGTATAATATTACAAAATAGCCATGTACATTTCACAGTAACCATATATATTACACAATAGCCATGTCCCTAACACGGTAACCATGTATATGCTGGTCAGTCTTAACTTTATCATTTTTTTTTGTTTCTGGTATTTAAAAAAACCAAATATCGATTGTGTATACGAGCATTTATCTTTGACCTGACATCATTGATATATGTTTAAGTCTTTAAGAGTACATGTGTGTTAACTAATAACACATCTTTTCTGTAGAACGCCCTAGTTAGTACTGATACAAATATGTTACTTGCATCCTAACATTTTGCCGTTGTAACACGTAGTATTTGACAATAATGTGAGTGCGCATTCATGTATTATTTCTTAATAAACGATGTACATGCAACGCTCTTTCAAAAGTCTACTTCGTATCCCAAGTGTTAACAAGTGAGGAAAATTTGTCTGATGGCCTCAAACGTAACTGCTATATTTCTTGTGGTTTATGCTGTTGAGGCAAAGGTTCCCGAGCGCACAATAAAACTGGTACAAACTTGTAGTCGATTGGTCGAAATGTGTAAAAATTCAGAATAAATCTTTGTATCTGTGTATCTGTGAAATTTTAGTAATCAAAACATACGTCCGGAAATTAATGTGTGTGTTTTTATACATGTATCTAACAAATTTGCAACTGACAGGTTCTCGGGATCGAATCGCGTGGTCTGTACATAGGTAGCAGTATACAGTAGAAATGGCCCGACTCTGATAAACAAGGCACATGTCGAGGAAATGTAAACACAGCGGATTTACCCTACACAACACATGTATACATGTATATATATTTGTAAACAGCATTACATTTACAAAACATATAAAGTACTGAGAAGTGTATAAACCTCTTTTTTCTATGATGTCACTTGTGTGAAAACCATGGTTACCACATCATTTTTCCTAAGTTCTGTCTGAAATTAAAGATTACCTACCTGGTTGCAGAATTATCTGGGTCCCAGTAAAGTTGTAAAACTTGATTTTTTGCAATTTTGGCGTCGTGTGCTGTTGTCAAAATTTTACCTCCTGTAAAGCTAGCTTTTCATGTAACCCTTTCGGATTATGGCCAAAATTTCTCGAACCAAAGAAATCTTTCTTTTTTTTACAAATGTGAAGCTCACATAGCCCACTTCATCATGCTTATACCAATTTTAGTACAGTTTTATTTTTATATATTTTTTACATATCATTATACAGGGGTTAGCCATTTAACAAAAAATCACCCATGGCCACAACCCTCTACTGTATACTGCTACCATAGCTTTTTAATCTCACAAAATCAGGACCAACAGTAAAAACTTGCTCAAGTCAGATATTTGGTAATACTTGGGGCCGATCAAAAGGTTCTGGAAAATCCAAGCAGTATTTCGAATCCCTTTCGAGAGCCCTCTTGATGTATTGTTTTATCTAGGTACATAGTAACACATCTAATTAAGCCTTAACGATAGGTAATTATATAAAAAGAACCGGTCTTAGTGGTTTCCTAGTTAAATCATGACTATTTTATAATATTGAACAACATCTCTTTTGGAAGACAGTATTTTCCATGCGGTACATGCACAAGGTCGACGGGAAGTGTCGGATGATATACAATAGTTTGTTCTAAGCTTTGAATGGTATCGATATCAGCACGGGAAATGGCTTTTACTTAACACTGAACTATTAATTAAATCTCTACCTGATAAATAAATAAACTAAAAATAGAACATACACAAGGAGCGGTCGCCTTGATAACACAGAGTACATATACATGTGTTCATGTTTCAAGCATTTGGTGTATGCTTGGCAAGGGGATACCCAAACCTGAGTTGTATATAGTTGTGTTATCGTCTAGAGTTACAAATGTATGAGGGTCCCGGATTCGAACCCCGGTCTGGCCGTGCATTTTCCCTCTCCTGTTATACATGTTATTCATGCATACACACACGCAAGCACGCATACACTTCACACAAGATTAAACCAAACCATACCAAAAAAAAGCATACAGCGGTGCCGCCATTTAGGATCTCACAGCTAGCATCTCAAGATGTGGTCCTTGGGTGACACAAACATCAATAGTAAACGTATTCTTACTAGCTTAACTGGTGCATGTAGGGAAGCATGCGGAGTATATAATACACAGGTATTAAAATAACATGATACAGAAATACATAATTCACAGATAGAAAGAGAAAGAGAAACATACACAAGTGAGTATATATACAAATGTTGTTCATGGTTTAACGTTCATGCAAAGCAAGATATATATATTTACATTTCCACACCAAGTTCCTCTATAAGCATTGTCAGAAGAAATTGCGTTCATAGGGTCATGCATCTAATTTGATCAGCATCATTTTAAAGCTTCTCCTTCCACCTCGAATAACGTTGGACAACTTTTAGAAGCAAACGTTTTGGTGACGTTAGGCTGTTACATCAATGTCGTTTTCACTGACGACACAGACACTTCAATATCGAATCAAAGCAATTATAAAATTTGGAATGTAAATATTAGAATTGAATGGGTTTTTTTCAATGTTCATACCGGTATGAATGCAAATCAGTTACATATAAAAGCAGGTATGCAGAATATACACTATACAGGTATGGACAGAATACGATTTACAGGTATCGTGAATATACAATAAACAGGTATAGAGATTACGCATGTACAATGCATACGTTTTGGGTATATAAAATAGAGATATGGAGATAATACAATAAACAGATATGAAAAGTATAAACATGTAATATACAGGTATGGGAGATACGCAATACACAATACATATTTATATTATAAACATAAAACTGCAAATTCATAGATTTATTGATGGAGACTTACGTCCTTGTTCCGGATATGACTAAGTCTACGGCATTATACATCTCCGAGATACTGAAGCAGCTAATCAATACAGTGTTATTGGTACATTGTATACACTGAGTAGGATATTATAATTTTCCACTAATTGATGTTTATCACGGACATATTTTGTTGTGAGATTATAAAGTACAAGAGAGCATAAGACGGCCGTTACTAGGAGGATAACTTCTGTTTCCTGTCATTAATTTATTCAGACAGAACGTTTTAACACCCTCTAATCTCTTATTTATAAAATATGTATCGTTCTTTGCTACGTCTAAGCAATATTTCATTTCATTAGGTCGTTATATGGATAAACACATAACACACGACCATAGATACGTACACGTACAGACACATGCATATCAGCCAAAGCTATCAGGAAAAAAAATATCTCTAGAAAAGCCAGTCGACCATCCAAGTGCTTCACTGAGCAATGAAAGTAAACGTAAGATTATTAAAAAGGCTTAAATTCATCAACACATACCCCTACAATGTATACAAATTTCGGTGTCGATTTAGTGTTGCAAGAAAGTATGCTTAACTTTTATATATTCTGCAGAGTCGTCATGGGATTGTTAATTATCATTGGATGAATGTCATTTTATGATTCGAAAACCTTTACCTCGAAATTAGGGTAAAAGAAATCTCGTCCATTATAAAGTATTTCAAATTCTACTACGTCCTTAATGTAACGACACTATGGGACGAAATACCATTTGTTATTTTCAATCACACCATGCGTATGTAAAATGCATGTTAGTCAGTTTCTAACAAAAGGGAAGTAACTGCGTTAACTTTGAAAAGAGATGTTCGTGTTTATTAGCAACGTCCTTGTTGATATAACACTGGTTAAATATGTACGTTTGACAGGCTAGTGGTATACATTTCGCTACATCAGTAGTTACATGTACAATTTCTCACAAGTAACTCGTTTCTGGGATAATTTCATCAGCGTATTTACAGGGATACGATAAATGGATGGGTGGGTAAGACGTATTACATATTAAGCGACGATCAAAATTAGATATATGACGATGATTATACATTTTGTTCTTGTACTTATTTAGCGGGATATATTTCTTCTAACCATTTTTTCTTTTGTAAAAATATTGAATAATGAATTTTCAACATTGTCATATTTCTAACACGAGCTAAGACGGTTACCAAATGTTCTTGGAACATTCTTCAATTAAGAGCTTCATAAAGTTAACGAAAATAATTCCCGACAAAATTAAATGCTTTCACAGTATATATCTGAATCCTTAGGGATCTGGAGATAACCCATGAACGTGCAATGCATTATTGGTGTTTGTGTTACGTTGGAATCATCGATTTCAATTTTGATCGATACTGAAATATTGTGATGAGTATATACCTGCATAGTGAGATACCACTTTCTGTTAAATTTAGTGTTTACTAATGTATGTGTCTACTCTCCTGATGCCAGGACGATATGTGATGAGGCGCACTTCAATAACACATAAGTGAACATATAAAGTTAACACTCGAAGAAGACCTACACTATATTTATCCAGTTCGCCTGCCTGTCATTTAAATCTACGTATGTATCCATGTTTATATAGCTTCTGATCGTTAAAGACGAAGTTATGTATGGCAAGCCAACTTAACATTTATTCAAGGAGCAATGTCGATCCTGTATTTCATCGAATTATGTAAGATATCTTATATAGCATATGAGATATCTTATATCGTATATAAGATATATTATATAAGATATGAGATATCTTATATAATATATAAGATATCTCATATAGCTATATAAGATATCTTATATAATTAAAGTCTCGTTACTAAATAAGATATCTTATATAGGAACGAGATTTTAACAAAATGTCGAAAATTAAGTCTCCCCGTCCGGAATATCTCGAGGATCTACGTAGGGACAGTAGGCTTGTTGTAACAACACGTGTTCCTGTCGCCGCCATTATGTCTGAGCCCACTTCAAGAGGGCGGGAAATGGCAGCCTCTGCTTTGGCCGCTATAAGAGAGACAAAGCGAGCTAGGCCTAGGGAAAGTACAGCATCCCTACCATCCCTCTCCGCCATTGCGCCCAATGCAATCCTGAATGTGCTCCGAATGATTCTCGAGGGAGAAATTAGTTTCTGGTTTTTAATGCCACGAAATCTCATTCTATATCAGATATCTTATATAACAACGAGATTTCAACTATATACGATATCTTATATAGCTATATAATATATCTAATATAGCTATATGAGATATCTTATATAAAAAATTAAATGAGATATCTTATATGCGATATAAGATATTTTATATAAATTGTAGTATATATGATATCTTATATACTTATATAAGATATCTCATTTAATTTCTATATGAGATATCTCATATATAAATTAAATGAGATATCTTATATGCGATATAAGATATTTTATATAAATTGAAGTATATATGATATCTTATATACTTACATAAGATATCCCATTTAATTTCTATATGAGATATCTCATATAGGATATAAGATATATTATATATTATATAAGATATCTCATATAGTATATAAGATATCTTATATAAGATAAAGAAGTTGATAAAGCTATTGGCAGGTGCAAAGGCCTTATAACCAGGGATAATAATGTTTAACTGCTTTGAGACTACCTACGAACTAGGTTGTGACAAAGCGGTATATCAGAACCTCGCGTTATGATCATTATTAAATCACATCATATCAACAGATATAAGAAAAACTCGTTGCACTTTCAATTTTCGGAATTTTTAATGAATGGCTTATCGTTTAGAATTCATCATTGGTACGTTGGCATTTCTCTTTGATTAGATCATAATTGGAGCACAACTGTCATTACTACACGGGTTAACGTGGAAGCTGTGCACCTTAACCGCTTGGATCCGCATGTGCATCTTGCTGTGAAATAATGTTCACCTTTGCACAAATAACTGTCTATACATCCCCATGGTAGGGGAGTCGGCTGCTATGATGCATGGCTTGTCTCCAACAAATGCTCGGTTCTGTGCAATGTCAATTAGAGGGTGGCGACTAGCTGTAAGAGTTGCACCATCTGCCAAACCAGAACCAGACCTGGTTAGTGGGCATGTGAACAGTGTTGGTGCCCCTTCGGAATAGCTTGAAGCATATATCATTGCTCAATGTTTCATTTGTGTTTGTAACACTGCATGACAATAGTAAATGGACCAAATGCATTTTAATTTCGACAGTGGCCTGTCTCAACCTCCCATGACAATGGCACGTTCAATAATTGATGTAGTAACCATGTGACATTTCAGCTATTGTAATACAAATCAACAGCGAGAGAGAATTTACAGTTGACATGGATGGCGAAGAGCAATGCTGATTGCTATTGATGGTAAGTCTATTGAAACATCTTTTTTATGAACTTGTATACATGTTTACCAGTATAGTGTTAACACATCATGTCAAAGAAAACTCAATTTCTATATTTCCATCTTTAATATTTCAAGATTTTGGGTATGTGTTACTCCCATCTAGAGGAGTTATCAGAAAAGTATATCTAATAATTCAAGACCTGCGGGGATGCCGCTGTATGTTCCCTATGGAGTTGAGAAAGCTATTGGCTGGTTGCAAAGGCATAATAACCAGGGTTAATCACTTTTAACTGCTTTGAGACAACGAGAGAGAATTTACAGTTAACATGGATGGATATCTAATATTCCCTTACCCCCTATTAGACACCGACTTATCCCACCCTACAAAGGTATGTATCCCGTTTTAGTCGAGAGATCAGCTCGGGATGATACTCCCGAATTTTTATCATCCCTCAGGTTGGAAATTTCTCTGTCACACTCTCAAAGTAGGGGAAGATTCTATTCATCTCACACCGGGAAAAGTGGAAATACGCCTTTCCAGGGTAAGAGAAAGTGAAATTCTACCTCGGGCTTTTCAAAGGAAGGGTCAACGCCTATGGAGATTTAACATTAGCGTCGGACCCCACTTGGAATTTCAAAACAAGATAAATCCAAGAAGGTATGGATATAGGAAGCTTAAATTAGGAACAGCTAGTTTCAGAATTCATTTGATGATAAATAGGACCTCCTTGACTTACACCTGTGTGGGTTATAAATGTGCAGTAATACAATTCATCCTATAGCATATAAATGGCACAATTACTATAAAATTATATCATCATCGTGTGCAACGTATTTCAACTGTTATTTTGATACCGAATATTGCACTATTTCAATAAAGAATTGTTCTTTGTTTTTAAGAATAAAGCAGAAAAATGTGTGAAATTTCATTTCTTATGATAATTTTTCCATTTTAGACTCGTTAATTCATATAGCTCTAAAACTAGTCTATTTTTCTTACTGGTTAAAAAGTTGGCTACCAATAATATCTTTCAACATCAGGAATTTCAAAAAAAATGAAAACCGGTAAATTTGTCTTATACTACTTTTGGTTCAAATAAAAGGAACACGTAGTTTTCTTTCCACTTTTCCTTTAACCTGTGTTTCTTCATGACTAAAGTTCATTGGGTGTTGATATTCGGTAAGAAGGTTGTTCATGTAAATGAGTTTAAGTGTTGTTAATTTTTATGACCTTGACTTTTGTTCAAGGTCACAAAAACAAGATGTGCCGATATTTTTTATTTTTTTGTATGGGGAGTCAGACAAGGGTATCTTTCCTTGCTTTATTTTTTAGAGTTAACGATATAAAATAGCGTAATATCCCTTACATTTTGTTTAATGAATGGTCAAAAGGCTACAAAAATAAATACTAGAACTGTAAGCCTAATATTAACTAAAACCCCGCTCCTATATTAACCAGAACTGTAATCTAAAGGCTAACTAAGGCAAAGCATTGCAAATTAATCCATAGTCTCCCACCAGTAATTATGTTTGTATATATCACTGACATACTTCTTGTCCTCCCTACATATGCCAAAACATACTTTCATATCACATCTTGTTAGCCTAGATGACCCACTTTTGCTGAAATCGTTCTAGTAGTTAAGGAAGAGTTATCAAGACAAAGATTTTTAACAAAGGGCCATAACTCCTTAAAAGGGTCGAAATGAACAAATACTAACCTGATGCAATCATCAGGGGGTAAATAACATATCTGTAAGCTTTCATGAAATTGGCCAAGTAGTTTAAGAGGCAGACAAAGTTTTTTTTCAAGAAAAGGCCATTACTCCTTTTTAAAGGGTCGGAATGAAAACATACTTCTTGGATGCACAATGTCAGGGCGCAGTTACCATATCTGTAAACTTCCGTTGAACTTGGCCCCATAGTTTTGGAGGAGTTGTCTGGACAAGTGTTTTTCAACAAAGGGCCATTACTCCGTGAAAAAAAATGGTCAGATTGAAAAAAGAATTCCCGGATGCACACCATCGGAAGGTTGCTACCATATCTGGAAACTTTTGCTGAGATTGACCCATTAGTTTTCGAAGACTAAGCCGGACAAGGATTTTTCAACACAAGGCCATAACTTTGAGGGGAAAAAAGGTCAGAATGAAAAAATAATACCTGGATGCACAACTTCAGATGTCAGTTATCATATCTGGAAACTTTCGTTGAAATTGGTCCATTACTTTAGAATGAGTTGACGGATAGACGGATAGACAAGCTGATTCCAGTATACCCCCACCCCTTCCACCCCACCCCCACCCCTAACTTCGTTGCGGGGGTATAATAAAGTGTATAATAGTTTTGTTATTAAGATTATTTTATTCATTTTTAAATAATTGCATAGCTTTGTCTATAACACAATCTCAGACCTAAAGTAGTTCTCCAGGGGAAAGATTACTATGAAAGAATACATATTCATGAGTTATTACTGCTGCACATAACTTGAAAACATGCCTAACATAATAAAGTGTGTAAGTATGATACAAAAACAGAAAATGTATCGGTATCTATCATAATAAACATTGATAGTCAAATCTTCAAGGTTATGTGAAATTGGGCATTGATCATGTTTGGCATAATGAAATAGTTCATTACCGGTTTTGATTTAACATAAAAACGATTCTGTAGACAGAATACATATATAGGAAGTTTTTATAGAAGTTTAAAATATAGACTACCATTGTACCTATATAAAGGCAAGTTGACAACGTTAGTTTTATTTTAAAAGACCTATTACAGGAACAAAAGAATTTTGCCGACAAAGCAATTTAACCATTACTGAGTTATATTTGTAGCTCCCTAAGACACGACCCATGAGATATTTTTGAAAATTAAAAAGGTCCCCAGGGCCTGTGCTATGAACTATTTAGTGCCGCCTTCCGAAGGTGTATGGCCAAAAAACTATCAAAACAATGTTTTACGCTATCAAATAATATTATATTATTTAAAGTAGGATCTGCTGAAAATTATGAACTTAAATATGTAACAAAAAATTGCATAACAAAAAAGTTTTAAAATCTTAAAATCTAAAAATGTTGGTATTTTCATTTACCTATTTGCTACATCAATTGTTTTACGGAAGTAAAACACCAATTTTCGGTTCTTGTTCACCAAAAATCTTTTAATATTATTTGGTGCATTATATTGAGATATGATAGTGAAAATTTCAGAAAATTTGAGAACCGGTAAATTTGTCATATAAATGTCAAATTGTAGCAACGTCTATTTCAAAATAAAATCAAACAACCTTATGACCTTTGGTAATGTTTGATCATTTAACAATATGTCGCACCAATTTATCATCGCAACTGATCAAATTTTCATCAATAAGATCTGCTGCTCATGATGAGCCCAACTATAAAGCTAGATGTTGCAAAATTTAAAAAGTTATGCAGTCTCACACACATAAAAGTTTAGTATGTTATGTACATTTTTAGTTGTTTCGCATCTTTACGGAAGTGATAGACATATTTCCGGTTTGTGTACACAAACATACTTATTATTTGGCACATTATGTTGACCGACGATAGTAGAAATTTCGAAAAAATCGGTATGCGGTAAATGTGTCATCTTAAGGATAATATGTTGTATGACAAATGTCAAAATAAATCGTTTTTTATAACTTTTAATTATGTAATTGTTTGTTACATATTTAAGTTCATAATTTTCAGCAGATCCTATTTTAAATAATATAATATTATTTGATAGCGTACCACATTGTTTTGATAGTTTTTTGGACAAAAAAGTGAACCCTATCGTTCACCTTTGGAAGGCGGCACTAAATAGTTGATAGCACAGGCCCCCGGGACCTTTTTAATGGTTAAATTGCTTTGTGGGCAAAATTCTTTTGTTCCTGTAACAGGTCCTTTTGTGAAAATAATTTTGCATGTTTTACCAATTAAAAGTATCACTACGCTTACTTCATGTCTACCAATATGACATATTAAGTATCAAAATAACAGTAATTTTATACACTATCATAATTCATTTCCAAATTAACATTTCCCTGTGATATTTTCGGTCATTTTGTTAGGATACCCCTGTCACTCAACCTGGTGTTATGGAAGGAGGTCCACTTCGTATACGGTTATCAGTAACAATTATGAATAATCATTTATGCAATTATTGATCATTTTTATGTATCTACATATGGCAAAAGAATAAAGGAAATCAAAGTGGGGGCCAAATGTTGAACCCACCTTTGGCAAATCCCTTTTGGTAAATTTTCCCTTTCCTACACCCCTGGGCATGAAAGAGTCTTATAGTCTTTACCGACACATGGTAAAGAGTACTTAAACGCAATCATATTTTGAAAACGTCAACATCGCCTCATCCGATAAGCCCCATCACAAAGGTAACGTCATCATCTTTGTTACCATTACAACTTACTTTTACGGAAATGTGGAAAATAATCTGTCTTTCTAGTTTGATATAGACGGGAAAATCCCAACATTCGGGATTTTGTTATAAGTTCGGTGCTCGCCAAAGCCTCTAGCTAAACTTTAAAAATCTTACCAATTTGTTTGGAATTGATATATCAAGATCACACATGGGTGCTAGGTTATGCTAGGGAATGACGAGGGAAACATTTAATTAAAGTCAGTGGAACCTCAATGATGTTTTTCTTTTGAGTGATTCCATTACAATGGGGAAATTATCAGGAGTGTATTCAGGTGAAATAATGTGTTTACAATGTACAATTTCTCTTTAAAAAGAAATGTGTCTGTATAACCCTGATATTTTCATTATTGTGTTATACAGGTGCTAACAACAACAACAAAAAACAAAATGAAGCACGGTTACCAAACTTCGATGAGAACCGGAGCAGTGGCTGATTTGCAGAAGGCCTGGACACTAATTATGGTGGCGAATATGGTATTTCTCGGGGCTCAGACTGGTTCGTATTAAGTTCTATTGTCTGATTAGCTTCTACTCATACATATCTTTTTGTGAAAAAAGTTGAATATATGCCGTTGGAAATTTTCTTTATGAAGGTTTGTCACATCCTAATGCCCCTGAAAATCAGGTAATTTAAAGTGGCTGGCTTTTTAACAGATGTTGTTTATGTTGTAAATCCCTACACCTCTGGATGGTACGCAGTCTGTCTACGTTCCTCGTTGATTACTTTGAAACATACCTATGTAATAACTGTTGTGTCCTTATGTCGCCAATCAAATCCATTCCTCTAAAATGGTAACTGGCATTCCCTTCTTAACGTTCAGCATTTAGGGTAATGGTAACAACTTATTCACCCGTTGTCAGTATAATGTGACCAGGCGGAATGCTGTGCTAGGTACCTTCGGCATGGTATTTCAGCGAGATAGCACAATAAAATCTGAATCATATCCACGCTATCACAAGGAGGCAGTTATACCCATAATCCCTGCCTCCAGAACACATTAACATATGCACGCATATACACCACACATGGAGACACGTCCTTAAGTGACCGTACCTGTTGAAGGTAGGTTAAACCCTGAAAAAAAATCATCAAATTCAGGAACGCATTAGGTCAATAACAAATATAGTCAACGAATATTAACACATCAAGAAGAACTGCCAAGTGTCGCACTGTCAAATATTAGAGTTTGCCATAATCAACCCCTACCCACCCCCAACACCAGCCTCAACCCCCGGCCCCAACCCCGCCCCCAACCTCAACACCAACCCCACCCACTCCACCCGACCTCATTTTTTATTTGCAGCACTAAGAAAATAGTACTTTTGATGGTAAATATGCAAGAAATTTAACTCAAAATTAAACACAATAACTATAAATTTATCTGAGAGAAATTAACACAATTCGATGACAAATCAGCTAGTATTTTAGATAGAAAAATCTTATTTTGTAATTCAGCTCCGTGTAATTCGAGCCTCGTGACGGGGCCACTTGGTGTAGAAGACCACGCCCTCACTGGACTATTACCTTATGGTGGCGACCCACGAACTCATCCACAGCATGCTAGGATTCTTGATCCAATAGTGGCTTACTACGCTTATTTAGGATCCTACCTTCAGGTAAATCAATATATTTGCATATTCACGTATATGTACCTGTCTCGCATCAAGCTTTTTTTAATTTACATATTTTATTGCCATAATGCAACTGGATTGGGCACAAGTTATACAACTTATAAAAAGCCTTTTTTTTAAATTACAATCAAAACACAACAAAATTAGAAGATGATACACAAACATACTTTACAAATAAGGCAGCTAAAGTTGTCGTGCATGCGTTCACTCATTCTCACACCCATATACATACACTTATTTGGAGATAGAGGGAGAGGGGGAGGGGGGTAGAGAGTACGGAATATTAATGTCCAAGTCTAAATGTAGTATAAAACATGATATCGGTCCATGTCGTTGCTTTTTCTCCATGCAAACGTAAATAGTGATAATCAGTTAGTTGTCCATTACGTTCTGCTGTTCAACTTCCTCTTATTCCCTCCACTCCTTGCCTGCTGGTATTTCCGTCTCGACCAAACACATGTTCTAAAAGCAGTTTCACATATAAATATTTCTATATAGCGACTGTATATATTATTAAAATCATCAGACATTGATCGATATATGGATTCTGAATATTTTCCAATATGAATGCAATATGGGTGACAGATAAATCATCATGACGTCTAACTATTTATCTGTCACACCCAGATTAAACGACAACAACAAGATGGCGGCTATCGTATCGGTGGGAGTGGTTGCTAACACTGACGTCACGGAAACCATAGTCATGTGACCAGATAATGCAGACTGCAGTTACTATCAAGTAACTGCAGGCTGATTTTCCATAGAGTTAATGGAAAACGGGAAGGGCTTATGTAAATATTCACACTTAAATCTCTCTAGGGAAATAACATGAACGTGTAGTGTTCGAATGATATGTAATAAGATACACATGCCGGTCAGAACTTGCGGAAGATATAATAAGCAGCCCAGATTGGTGAGATGTTATAGGCGAAGGTATGAGACTTATGCCATGGAGGACCTTATATATTATGGACAGGAGCAAACTTATACTATTTAATTTGCACATTGATTTCATATTTAAGGCAATGTTATCGTTATCCACTTACACAAATATGTCTATTTCACGGAAGTAAAATGAAAATTATATTTTTAAGGTGACTTTTAATTTACAATTTCCAAGGTACGACTAAGAAAACCATCTATGATCACAGGGTTTGTAACACAGGGAAGAAGTGGAAATAATCAGTTTATAACTGAATACAGCGTCCAGTATAGCGACAACGGTATCACGTGGCAAGATATCAAGGACAGTGCCGGAAACGTGAAGGTAGGGAGACAAACGACACAGCTCTGGTACTAGTAACCCGTACGTTTACATGTGTCGCTATATCTGGCCGTTTTTAAGACCTTTTTCGTCTATTTCTTTGTATACCACATAACCAGTGTGCTATAAATGGCCAATCAACAAGTACGAGTCGACTTATAATCATTGTAAATTCTAGCCATTCTATGTGGAAATGCAATTACCCTGCTCACATGATTCTATATTGTTTATATTTGTTTACACGGAAATCTATGTCTCTAGCTATTAACCGGAAATACTGACGATTGGAGTCTGGCCAAGTCGATTCTTGAAACCTCAATCGTCGCTACATACATCCGGGTAACCCCTACAAATTGGAAATATGATCGGGCTTTTCGTCTTGAAATCCTAGGATGTCCCATTCTCCAGTCTGGTAAGTAAAACATTAATAAAACAAGGACAAAGACTGATGACATATAACTAATTAAAGCAAATGTTTAAAATGAGAATTGAAAAGTATCTAAATAATTGCATTTGTTCATGTGTTTCATGCTTTCAAACGATCATTTTGAATATAAATGGTTGTACTTGTTTGTAATAGCTGAGCACTGGTTGCTAACAAATTATGTTTTCGGGACGCTTATAATTCTATTATTTACATAAATTTAAATGGCAGTTGTCGTAAATGAAACAGAAGACATTTTTCAAACAGAAACATATGGTCGAAATATTTAACGGCTTTTCATAGGTCTCCGTGTAAAACATTTATTTGTTCACATGTTTCCATTGCTTCATCGATTTAGTATTCAACTTAGATTTTCTTTAAATTTTATTATTCTATTTTTTAAGAATTGACCACATGGTTATGATCACGTATCGCTATGCTACTTGTCCGTTACTAACACCATACTTAGTTAGAAATGTTAGGATGAATAATCGTCTATTTTAACATCTCTCGGATCTTGCAACGATGTTTTTCACAAGCTTTGTTATAAAACATTTAAGAAAATTAGGATTGAACTGAGGCATAAATAGCTGTATTTGTTTATGTAACCATTTAGGACTACACCAGACGTGTTGGAGTGTAAACTACGTCGCATGGATCTCCATTCATGGTATATTCAGCACAATAAGGACCAACATGGGCGAGTGTGGAAAGGAGTGTCACGTACGTGAAGCATGTCAGGCTTTCATCTTCAACCATGAATCTGGTCAATGTCAAGGTTATTCTCCTTCGTCCGTTGAAAATGCAACAGAAGTTGCAACGACTGATGAACACAACATGATTCGAGTGTTTATGAAGCGGACAGATTGTGTTTAAGGCCCAGTTCTAATAGTGTCTTACATTTTATCATTGTTTTCAGTAAAACATATGAAATATTTGATCGGTGGTGAATGATAATATGTTCATGAAGCTGGGCTCGGAAAGGTTTGCTTCTAGGAAGGAACGCTACATATAAACCACAATTGATATGTTGCCAGTGATTCACTTGGACAATTAGTTTCTACGATTTTCTCTAGCTCTTGGACTCAACAATCTATGAATAAAACCTCTGCTTCAAGGCAAAAAAGTCTTTTCTAATAATTAATACCTTTAATGCATCCAAACACCTCAAAATATAGATATTTGTTGAAAGTTGAATATTTTTGTTTTTATTCATCAATTCCATATATTAATACTTTTATACACAATACTTAAGCAAGTCTTGTATTAGATAGTATTTAAACGGCCTGTTTATCGGAAAACAGCACCAACACGCTAAAACCAAACCTACATATAGTCTAACAATAAAATAGCAAACAAAAAAAACCCCAATCTATATGAAAAAAACAAGCTATTACATTGTGCCATAATATATAGACTTACATGCTATGTCACTCGTTACATTCTTTACCTTAATCATTGATTGTAAAATGGTTTTCAACAAACACATGAAGACAATCAAATCATTTCAAAAAATACCTAATAATTGGTGTTATATCAAAGTTTAGAAAAAAAAATATAACAATAACATAATGAACAATTACGCTCTTTGTTTGTTCACGACATATACCATAAATGCAAGTTATATACATAGCTGATTTTATGTCGCGACATATAAACCGTCCATTAGATTGTTTGACAGTTATTGTTAAAGGTTGCTACGAACATAGCCCCCTTAAGGTGCCTCTCCCTCCTTCTTGGTGCATCCGTTGCTTTGAGGTTTTTGATTAGCTAACATACCACGCTACAATCTGATTGGCTGTAGGCCTCTTTCCTCATCTTTAAGAAAATTTTCAACAGCGCCATTTTGTTGCAGCATATTTTTAGAAATGTATACCAAATTTGCCTTATTGAAAAACCCACCCTTACATGCCACCCTTTTAATATTGTTTGTATTGTGATCTATAAATATGTGTGTTGGTGTGGCGTAATTCTTTCGAATCCCCACCTAAGGATGTTAATCGACAGTAAACATCATTTTCATAGTTTATGTCATGATGTCATTATAATAAATTGTCATCTTATGATGGCCTTGTTCAATTCTATATCTGCGTTGAGGTTTATGTGGAGTAGGCATAAATGATATTAATATCAATTGTTACTTATATTATATTTACAGTTAAGCACTTAAAAACTGACCTTGATTTTGACTTCGTGTTCGTAAGTAGTAAAGCAGTAGGCAACAGACTCATGCTATGGAGCGCTTAAATTTACATATGAAACCACACATATGTACCAAATTATCATTGATGTCAAAATATACGGTTTGACTCAAGAATAAAATAGATTGGAATCGGGTTGGACAGAACGCCCGATAATACTTTGACACGTATATAAGCACAGTAACTCCCACTTTCAAATTTGGAAAAGCAAGTTCTGATGATGCAGATCGGCTACAGGCTATAAATAGTTCTATCCTGCATATGGTTGACAGCTTTGTAAGGCTATGTATTTATAATAGACTAAAATATCAGGACACGTCAAAATTTACGTTCTAACGCTACAACAAGAAGAGATGACCGTACGTCGAAAAAGACTTGCTACAGGTACCAACACAAATACCACGACGTCTGGCATTAGGTACAAAGTAACTATTATGTTCAGTTATTACAGTGTACCTTAAAGTTACCACGAAACTTGCTGCTAGCACAAGTATATCCCGAGACATGAATAATAGCACAGATTTACTACTGAAATATAAATACAAACACAGAATATCCAGGGGTTTGCTCCTTTCCCGCATGTACCTCCTAATTATGGCTATCAATACCGCTCAATTTATCATTTATATACAAGTTATAAACATGACTCATACAAACAATATACATGCATCACTAAAGATGCACGTGTATCACACACAGTATGCGTGTACAGCACACAGTTAATACACATAATACACACAAGTATTTTCCACAGGTATAAAACAAGTGTCACATGCAGTACACGAGTATGACATACAAGTAGTAACATGCATCATACTCGTGTATTTTACACAAATATTAATCACGTACATGTATCATACACAGAACAGATGTATGACACACATGTTTAGAACTGATAATTAAAATGATTGGCAAAAATAAAAATAAATGACGTTAGCGATATATCAGATATCAGTGAAAAACTAAAACCAATAAATGAAAAGTTGAAAAGTATTAATTATGTATGCATTAATTTCAGTAGAGGAATTACTTTCCTGTTCTGAAATATTCATTCATATAATGACATACTTCTTCAATGACATGGAACGTTTCTGTGTTTTCCTTTCTAATTGTAGTCACAAAAGTGAAGTCAGCACTTCGTCATTATTTCACTGATTGAATATATACGACAGTGAAGTCAGCACTTTGTCATTTTTTCCCTCTAAACACAACAAAACTTTAAGCCCATCTGATTAAAATCGTATTTTGATCTACGCTCCATTCACTTCGTTCAGGTAGCAAATTGTATTGAGAGACCGGAGTGTAGATCAAGATAGGGTTTTAATCAGATTGGATATAAGCATATGTCATATTACCAAATATCCAGTTTATTGAATTTTACAATTGATATTGATTAGTTTAAGTGCAACATAGGTAATATACATGTATTGTATTGCAAAAACCGTTTTCAGCTGTTGCATTCAGATCGAATTTCCCAAATGTAAATATTTTGATCAAATATGCTGATGAAAGTTATGTTTAATTTAACAAATGAATCAAGACATAGAAAAAGTAGTCCTTTGATAAACATTTGAATGATGGAAACATTAAAACATTTGCGTTGAAGCAAAACGCTCGGTAGTAAAACAAACGATTTTATAGGATCCGTTCCGGACTAAAAATGCTATCAGAGAGCAATGCATCAGTCAGCAAGACGGGAAACGCTGTCATCAGAAACACTATTGAACCAATATCAAGACAGCTGTTTCCAGTCACCATGATAACCAATCACAAGACAGTTCTCTTTATCTCAGTTCATCATTTATGTTAAACTTCGTTATTTGATTTCTTAAATAAATCATTTCAATACAATCATTCAAACTTACATAAACAACCTGAGTTGTTTTGAATCAGGTTTTGTTTACTCCTTCCTTTCTTTTCTTGCTTTTTATATTACTGTATTGTCATCACTGATTATGATTTATCTAAACACTACATGTTACACTATCGACATTAAATTGAATAAATATTCCGGCTACGTTTCATAGGTGACTTCACCTGCAGACACGTGTACTGGAATATATAATTACCATGCAATAACTGCATGACTGGCATGGCGTGAGGCTCAATCTTGTCCGTCACTTAGACCATTTCAAGCTGCAGCATACCTTCTTTTTTTTTTATCTTTTCTGGCTTTGCTTTGTAATAAAATTTAACAAAGAAAAAAACAGAACAAATATCAATTATTCAGATTTAAACACTAACAGAATTAACATCTTAATAATGTTTATGTTAATTTGAACATATGAAGGTAAGGCTTTCATCTTCATCCATGAATCTGGTCAATGTCACTCTCCTTCGTCCGTTGAGAATGCAACAGAAGTTGCAACGACCTGTGAATAATACTCAAGATGCTGGAATCAATTAAATTTGCTTAAGGAATGTTTTCTGAGCCGTGACATTCCGAAAGATGACATTTTATTTAGGAATTTTCCTACACATTTTATGTCCAAAGTTTGTTATGACTTGTGGGTATGATCATGTTACGTTTCAATGCTATACAAATTATATATGACGACAAGCAGATATCGGTAGCATTTCTGAATCCACAAAAAAATACGCCAATTTCGACAATAAATTGGTGCCATTAGCGTTTGATTAACATTTAGTGAGTGAGCTTGGACAAAATATTGTGCAAAATTCCACATACTGACAGATTAGTTTCTATATAATAGAAATACAGGCTTTCAAGANTTTTAAAATTTTCCAGGTTTTTTTTTTTTTTTTTTTTTTTTTTTTCAAAGAAGTGACTGTAATTTTATCTCCGATAATTTCTCGCCATATTTTACAAATCTTTCAACGGAAAAAAAGTATGAAAATACGGTCAGACCATAATTGAGACTCTTTTAGGGTTTCAGACCTTTGAACAATATCATTATGCAAACCGTTTATACTAAAATATGGATACTGAACAATCGATTTTTTAATTTGCACAAAACATGAGCAGAGCAAGACAATCTAAATAACGTTTTATTCCATCACCAGTTCCATTAGTCTGCCAAACAATATAAAAGGCATTTGACTCTGTGGACTACGACATGCTGCGGTATCAACTTTATCATCTGGGCATTAAAGGGCATTTAGTATTTCTACGCCGCTGAAATTTCCCTCGCGGTCTCATTACAAAAAAAAATATACAAATTTGATCTAGGTTCCGTAAATTGAAATGATCACTGGATCCGAACATACTAAATACACCAAGGTAGGCAAACACTTAGCTAAAATGATTAATCCTCGGATGTGAAAAATGACGCCAACCAAGCGGAACAAAGAGGAAACGGTATTTGCACCATCCGCCAAACCAATACCAGACCTGATTAGTGGGCATGTGAACATTATTGGTGCCCCCTTGTTACAGTTTGAAGTAAATGGACCAAATGCTTTTCACTTACAACAGTGGCCTGTCTCAACCTCCCATGTTCCCAATGGCACGTTCAATAATTGATGTAGTAACCATGTGACATTTCAGCTATTGTAATACAAATCAACAGCGGGAATTTACAGTTAGCATGGATGGAGAAGAGTAATTCTGTTGATTATTGATGGTAAGTTTATTGAAACATCTTTTTTTATGAACTTGTATACATGTTCACCAGTATAATGTAAGCATATCATTTCAACGAAAATTCAAAATCAATATTTCCATCTTTAATATTTCAAGGTTTTGGGATACGTAATCATCTCATCTAGAGGAGCAATCAGAAAAGTATCTCTAATATTTCACATCAGGGATTGATTATATTAATCTCTCTCGGTTAAAACGGGAGAATACCTTTAAGAGTGGGAGAAATCTTTATCCCCCCTATTAGACACCGGCTTATCCCACCCTTCAAAGGTATGTATCCCGTTTTAGTCGAGAGATCAGCTCGGGATGATATTCCCAAATTTTTATCATCCCTCAGGTTGGAAATTTCTCTGTCACACTTTCAAAGTAGGGGAAGATTTATTAATCTCACACCCCGGGAAAAGTGGGAATACGCCTTTCCAGGGTAAGAGAAAGTGAAATTCCACCTCGGGCTTTTCAAATTTGGCAAAACCCCTTTTGGTAAAATTTCCCTTTCTTACACCCAAGGGCATGAAAGAGTCTTATAGTTTTTACCTACACATGGTAAAGAGAACTTAAATGCAGTTATATTTTGAAAACGTCAACATCGCCTCATTCGATAAGCCACATCACAAAGGTAACGTCATCAGCTTTGTTACCATTACAACAAACTTTTACGGAAATGTGGAAAATAATCCGTCTTTCTAGTTTGATATAGACGGGAAATCCCAACATTCGGGATTTTGTTTTAAGTTCAGTGCTTGGCGGAGAAGTAATCCAATAAAACAGCCAAGATTAGATTTTTTACTAATTTCAGACAATCTTTTATCCAGTATAAAAAAAATCAAGCATTAAACCGGGTTAAAGATCAGATCATTCAGCCCCAATTATAACTTTGAAAATTAATGAATTTAAGAAAGGGAAAGGCTTATGGAAACTGAACAATTATTTATTACTGGAACATGAATATTTAGGTATGGTAAAAAATTGCATCGAGAACATTAAGTTACAATATTGTCTTCCAGTGTATAATTTTAACTCATTAACACTTATTCCCAATAGTGATATTCAGTTTTTAATCAATGATCAACCATTTTTAGAAACATTGTTTATGAAAATTAGAGGCAAATCTATATCTTATGCATCTTACAGGAAAAAGCAACAGAACTTAAAAGGAGAAGACCTGAAGAAAACTATAGAAATTTTAGAAGATAGTATAAACCCAGACCAGAAAGAATTAGGAGATAAGAAAAGGGAGTTAGAATGTATACGTTTGAAAAAAATCAGAGGTAATATTATTAGATCAAGAGCAAAATGGAAAGAAGAGGGAGAGAAACCTACGTCTTTTTTTTTTAATTTGGAAAACAGAAACTTTACATCCAAAGTTATTCCACAAATTCAGAATAAGAACAATGAAATTATTACATCGCAGAAAAATATTTTAGAAGAAGTACAATTATTGTATGCAGACTTAAATAGACATAGGGATGTTGATAATACTGATTTAGATGTTCATCTTCGTGACTGTAATATTCCAAAGTTAAATGATATTGTGTCTAACAGTTTAGAGGGTAGAACATTGGAGGAAGCAGGGAAAACATTGAAAGAGATGAAAAATTATAATAGTCCTGGTTCAGACGGTTTTACTTCAGAATCTTTTAAGACATTTTGGAAATATTTAGGTAATTTTGTTGTTCGTTCAATTAATTATAGTTTTACAGATGGCCAGCTGTCAGTAACACAATGACAAGGTATAATAACATGTATAGTTTTACAGATGGCCAGCTGTCAGTAACACAACGACAAGGACAGTTATCAGAAAAGTATCTCTTATATTTCAAGATTTGGGGTATGTAATGCACTCATCTAGAGCAGTTATCAGAAAAGTGTCTCTAATATTTCAAGATTTGGAGTATGTAATGCACTCATCTAGAGCAGTTATCAGAAAAGTGTCTCTAATATTTCATGATTTTGGGTATGTTATGCACTCATCTAGAGCAGTAATCAGAAAAGTGTCTCTAATATTTCAAGATTTGGAGTATGTAATGCACTCATCTAGAGCAGTTATCAGAAAAGTGTCTCTAATATTTCATGATTTTGGGTATGTTATGCACTCATCTAGAGCAGTAATCAGAAAAGTGTCTCTAATATTTCAAGATTTGGAGTATGTAATGCACTCATCTAGAGCAGTTATCAGAAAAGTGTCTCTAATATTTCATGATTTTGGGTATGTTATGCACTCATCTAGAGCAGTAATCAGAAAAGTGTCTCTAATATTTCAAGATTTGGAGTATGTAATGCACTCATCTAGAGCAGTTATCAGAAAAGTGTCTCTAATATTTCATGATTTTGGGTATGTTATGCACTCATCTGGAGCAGTAATCAGAAAAGTATCTCTAATATTTCAAAATTTTGTGGTATGGAATGCGCTCATTTAGAGGAGCAATTAGAAAAGGATCTCTAATATTTCAAGGTTTTGGGGTATGCAATCATTCGGTTTGAATTCCCTTATCCATATCTCACATCAAGGATTGATTATATTAATCTATCTCGGTTAAAACGGGAGACATACCTTTAAGAGTGGGAGAAATCTTTATCTCCCCTATTAGACACCAGCTTATCCCACCCTTCAAAGGTAAGTATCCCGTTTTAGTCGAGAGATCAGCTCGGGATGATATTCCCGAATTTGTATCATCCTTCGGGTTGGAAATTTCTCTGTCACACTCTCAAAGTAGGGGAAGATTTATAGAATCTTTCACCCCCTTGGGGGTGAGATAGGAGAATCTCAACCCGAGGGGAAGATTCATAAGTTGCAAAACACGAGGCTTTGCCGAGTGTTTGGCAACATAAGAATCTTTTCCCGAGGGTGGAGATTTCCCTATCTCACCCACGAGGGGGTGAATAATTCTTTTTCTCCTACCCTGTTCTCCCATTGTGTATCATATAACGTTACATGCTAAATTCAGGGTTGACGTGACGTTGGCGGATTGTTGACGTGACGTCATTGTATTGTTGAAGTGACGTCATGCCATTGTTATGAATAGGGGAATTCCCCCGTCTCAACCCTAGGGTGAGACAAGGAAATCTCACACCGGTAAAAGTGCGGATACACCTGTCTAGGGTAAGAGAATCTATTAATCTCACACCGGGAAAAGTGGGAATACGCCTTTCCAGGGTAAGAGAAAGTGAAATTCCACCTCGGGCTTTTCAAATTTGGCAAAACCCCTTTTGGTAAAATTTCCCTTTCCTACACTCCTGGGCATGAAAGAGTCTTATAGTCTTTACCTACACATGGTAAAGAGTACTTAAACGCAATTATATTTTGAAAACGTCAACATCGCCTCATCCGATAAGCCACATTACAAAGGTAACGTCATCAACTCTGTTACCAATACAACTTACTTTTATGGAAATGTGGTAAAATAATCTGTATTTCTAGTTTGATATAGACGGAAAAATCCCAACATTCGGGATTTTGTTATAAGTTCAGTGCTTGGCGGAGAAGTAATCCAATAAAACAGGCCAGATTAGTTTTTTTCGTAATTTCAGACAATCTTTTATCCAGTATAAAAAAAAATCAAGCATTGAACCGGGTTACAGATCAGATCATTCAGCCCCAATTATAACTTTGAAAATTAATGAGTTTAAGAAAGGGAAAGGCTTATGGAAACTGAACAATTCTTTATTACTGGAACATGAATATTTAGATATGGTAAAAAATTGCATCAAGAACATAAAGTTACAATATTGTCTTCCAGTGTATAATTTCAACTCATTAACACTTATTCCCAATAGTGATATTCAGTTTTTAATCAATGATCAACCATTTTTAGAAACATTGTTTATGAAAATTAGAGGCAAATCTATATCTTATGCATCTTACAGGAAAAAGCAACAGAACTTAAAAGGAGAAGACCTGAAGAAAACTATAGAAATTTTAGAAGATAGTATAAACCCAGACCAGAAAGAATTAGGAGATAAGAAAAGGGAGTTAGAATGTATACGTTTGAAAAAAATCAGAGGTAATATTATTAGATCAAGAGCAAAATGGAAAGAAGAGGGAGAGAAACCTACGTCTTTTTTTTTTAATTTGGAAAACAGAAACTTTACATCCAAAGTTATTCCACAAATTCAGAATAAGAACAATGAAATTATTACATCGCAGAAAAATATTTTAGAAGAAGTACAATTATTGTATGCAGACTTAAATAGACATAGGGATGTTGATAATACTGATTTAGATGTTCATCTTCGTGACTGTAATATTCCAAAGTTAAATGATATTGTGTCTAACAGTTTAGAGGGTAGAACATTGGAGGAAGCAGGGAAAACATTGAAAGAGATGAAAAATTATAATAGTCCTGGTTCAGACGGTTTTACTTCAGAATCTTTTAAGACATTTTGGAAATATTTAGGTAATTTTGTTGTTCGTTCAATTAATTATAGTTTTACAGATGGCCAGCTGTCAGTAACACAATGACAAGGTATAATAACATGTATAGTTTTACAGATGGCCAGCTGTCAGTAACACAACGACAAGGACAGTTATCAGAAAAGTATCTCTTATATTTCAAGATTTGGGGTATGTAATGCACTCATCTAGAGCAGTTATCAGAAAAGTGTCTCTAATATTTCAAGATTTGGAGTATGTAATGCACTCATCTAGAGCAGTTATCAGAAAAGTGTCTCTAATATTTCATGATTTTGGGTATGTTATGCACTCATCTAGAGCAGTAATCAGAAAAGTGTCTCTAATATTTCAAGATTTGGAGTATGTAATGCACTCATCTAGAGCAGTTATCAGAAAAGTGTCTCTAATATTTCATGATTTTGGGTATGTTATGCACTCATCTAGAGCAGTAATCAGAAAAGTGTCTCTAATATTTCAAGATTTGGAGTATGTAATGCACTCATCTAGAGCAGTTATCAGAAAAGTGTCTCTAATATTTCATGATTTTGGGTATGTTATGCACTCATCTAGAGCAGTAATCAGAAAAGTGTCTCTAATATTTCAAGATTTGGAGTATGTAATGCACTCATCTAGAGCAGTTATCAGAAAAGTGTCTCTAATATTTCATGATTTTGGGTATGTTATGCACTCATCTGGAGCAGTAATCAGAAAAGTATCTCTAATATTTCAAAATTTTGTGGTATGGAATGCGCTCATTTAGAGGAGCAATTAGAAAAGGATCTCTAATATTTCAAGGTTTTGGGGTATGCAATCATTCGGTTTGAATTCCCTTATCCATATCTCACATCAAGGATTGATTATATTAATCTATCTCGGTTAAAACGGGAGACATACCTTTAAGAGTGGGAGAAATCTTTATCTCCCCTATTAGACACCAGCTTATCCCACCCTTCAAAGGTAAGTATCCCGTTTTAGTCGAGAGATCAGCTCGGGATGATATTCCCGAATTTGTATCATCCTTCGGGTTGGAAATTTCTCTGTCACACTCTCAAAGTAGGGGAAGATTTATAGAATCTTTCACCCCCTTGGGGGTGAGATAGGAGAATCTCAACCCGAGGGGAAGATTCATAAGTTGCAAAACACGAGGCTTTGCCGAGTGTTTGGCAACATAAGAATCTTTTCCCGAGGGTGGAGATTTCCCTATCTCACCCACGAGGGGGTGAATAATTCTTTTTCTCCTACCCTGTTCTCCCATTGTGTATCATATAACGTTACATGCTAAATTCAGGGTTGACGTGACGTTGGCGGATTGTTGACGTGACGTCATTGTATTGTTGAAGTGACGTCATGCCATTGTTATGAATAGGGGAATTCCCCCGTCTCAACCCTAGGGTGAGACAAGGAAATCTCACACCGGTAAAAGTGCGGATACACCTGTCTAGGGTAAGAGAATCTATTAATCTCACACCGGGAAAAGTGGGAATACGCCTTTCCAGGGTAAGAGAAAGTGAAATTCCACCTCGGGCTTTTCAAATTTGGCAAAACCCCTTTTGGTAAAATTTCCCTTTCCTACACTCCTGGGCATGAAAGAGTCTTATAGTCTTTACCTACACATGGTTAAGAGTACTTTAACGCAATTATATTTTGAAAACGTCAACATCGCCTCATCCGATAAGCCACATTACAAAGGTAACGTCATCAACTCTGTTACCATTACAACTTACTTTTATGGAAATGTGGTAAAATAATCTGTATTTCTAGTTTGATATAGACGGAAAAATCCCAACATTTGGGATTTTGTTATAAGTTCAGTGCTTGGCGGAGAAGTAATCCAATAAAACAGGCAAGATTAGATTTTTTCGTAATTTCAGACAATCTTTTATCCAGTATAAAAAAAATCAAGCATTGAACCGGGTTACAGATCAGATCATTCAGCCCCAATTATAACTTTGAAAATTAATGAGTTTAAGAAAGGGAAAGGCTTATGGAAACTGAACAATTCTTTATTACTGGAACATGAATATTTAGATATGGTAAAAAATTGCATCAAGAACATTAAGTTACAATATTGTCTTCCAGTGTATAATTTTAACTCATTAACACTTATTCCCAATAGTGATATTCAGTTTTTAATCAATGATCAACCATTTTTAGAAACATTGTTTATGGAAATTAGAGGCAAATCTATATCTTATGCATCTTACTGGAAAAAGCAACAGAACTTAAAAGGAGAAGACCTGAAGAAAACTATAGAAATTTTAGAAGATAGTATAAACCCAGACCAGAAAGAATTAGGAGATAAGAAAAGGGAGTTAGAATGTATACGTTTGAAAAAAATCAGAGGTAGTATTATTAGATCAAGAGCAAAATGAATAGAAGAGGGAGAGAAACCTACGTCCTTTTTTATTTTGGAAAAGAGAAACTTTACATCCAAAACTATTCCACAAATTCAGAATGAGAACAATGAAGTTATTACAAAGCAGAAAAATATTTTAGATGAAGTACAATTATTGTATGCAGACTTATATAGACATAGGGATGTTGATAATACTGATTTAGATGTTCATCTTAGTGACTGTAATATTCCAAAGTTAAATGATATTGTAAAATTATAAAATAGGATCTGGAGTAATTTCTCGTAGGATAAAATCTGTATTTGGAAAACTTATAAATAATGAATTCTTATCAGGGAGCTATACTGGGGAAAATATTCGAACATTATATGATGTGATGCACTATACAGAAGAAAGAAACATTCCAGGTATGGTTCTTTTGATAGATTTTGAAAAAGCATTTGATTCGGTTTCATGGAGTTTTATTGACAAGGTACTGGACTATCATAATTTCGGGATGGACAGAAGACAAAGGGTTAAAACTTTACACACTAGTGTAATTTCTTATGTTGATCAAGGTGGCAACATTTCTGCACCTATCAACATTCAACGAACGCGGATGCCGTCAAGGCAATACTATCGCCCCATACATTTTTTATACTTTGTGTTGAGGTCCTAGCATCGAAAATAAGAAATAATGACCATCGTAAAGGCATACAATTAGAAAATATAGACAATTTAAATATTCAATATGCAGATTATTCTGGGTTGATACTAGATTGTAAAGAGAGGTCTCTTAAGGAATCGTTTTGGGTATAGATTTTTCCGTAGATTTAAGTGAGATTCCAAGAATGAATTTTGACAAAAAGATGTTTAAACTTAAAGCTCATATTAATAATTGGAATAGACGGAGTTTGACTCCATTAGGTAGAATTAGTATCATAAAGTCTTTGTTGATTCCCAACTTATTTACCTGTTTATCACTTTGCCAAACCCATCCGAAAAATATATTGCTATGTTGAATTCTTTGTTATTCAATTTTCTATGGAATGGCATAAGTCATAGGATTAAAAAAGAAGTTGTGATTCAAAACTGTATAAATGGGGTATTGAAGATGATTGATGTACATGCTTTTAAAGATTCTCTTAAGCTAGGTTGGGTAAGAAGACTGTGCCAGCCATCTGGAAAATGAAATCAGCTTTTGAATTTAATCCTAAATAAATGAATTATTGTGGAAAAGAATACATTATGACATGTGGAAATACCTGTCGTATCCCATTTTGGAAGGGTGTTTTTAAAGGATGAGTTAGACTAAATCATTCCGAATTTATGAGACAAACCTACAGTAGAAATGAATCAAAACCCTTCACTATGGTATAACAAGGGTATTCAAGTGGGTAATAATTTAGTTTTTTTATCGAAATTGGTTTGAGGCAGGAATATTTACAATGAATGACCTGGTTAAAAATCTGATAGCTTGACTTTCTGTTCACTTGAAAAGTTTCAGTTTAATTTTCATATCCATACAAACTTTCCCCAGTACCAAGGGCTAGTATCAGCTGTCAAGCGTTTAGTTAGGAAATTTGAATCTCAGATAACTATAGAAAGACCTTTCCAACCTTGTATACCTCTTTTCTTTAAATTTGTTTTTAAGAGTAAAAAAGGAGTAAAAAAAATGTATAACTGTATTATTGCTCCAGCTTCAACACCTACTGGGACCACTAAATTGAACCATGAGTTTGACTTTGATAATGAAAAATGGACAAAAAAAATCAAAATTCTTTTTACAGTAACTAAAAATGCATTTTGGCTACAAACACCTTTCTGTTTAAAATTAACTTAACTAACCTATGTACTCTCTGGAAAATAGAACATGAAACAATAATTCATTGTCTATGGGAATGTCGAGATTTGAAACTCTGCTGGATCTGTTTTGTATCCCGTTTTCATTTAACAAGAAATCCTTCCTTTTTGGAATAGATTCACACCTTTCTAGCTTTGTTGATAATGACATTTTATTTCTTATCAAGCATTATATATACAAGACTAGATATCTCTGCAAATCCTTAAATCTCAATGCACAAATTAATGCCATTAAATATCATTTCAATGTTCAAAACTATATTAATAACGTTAAAAGTCAGCACGTCAAAATGAAATTTGAAACAGGTTGGAGAAAATGGATACATAGATGTTTGATTAAAATATTTGTCCTGTGTTTTAATTTATTTTTGTATACTGTATATATCCCAGGCCTCAGCAGTTTCTGATTACTGATTACTTAAGCATAGATAATTTTTACATGCAAGATTGCCTCCCCCCCTCTCTCTCTCTCTCTCTCTCTCTCTCTCTCTCTCTAAACTTATACTACTGATATTACTCTTATATAAGTAAAGTATGTATGTTTGATGCACACAACGGATAATATATTATTATTTATGGTTCTAAAGTAAGAGAGTGATGTGTGTATTAACCTGTGTAATGGATAGGTGTCTGAGAGTTTAGTATGGTGTGTTGTGTGGTTAATGGTGTGTGTGTGTATGGGTGTGTAATAGATGAATTATAGATACAGCTAGGTATGAGACAAATGAGTGTCAATATATATATAGATAGCTGACATTATACTAGTGCTATGTGTATACATGTGTGTATATATATTGTACATATTCATGTATGTACTGGTCAGGAAACATCATGGACCTTATGTTTATACAATTAAATGGGTTTTATCGAACATGTATACAGTGCAGTAACATGTACTAGTGTCGACAATGTAGATATATTAATGCACGATTGTGACCAAATGTTCATGTGCACATTGTGATATGTGTGTGTTGGTGAACAGTGATACATGTACTGTGGTAAGCTTGGAAGTTTGAACTACACTCTTTAGATATGCAGACTATGATAGTTTTATAATGGATACCTGACCTGTGCATGTGTTGATTATGAAGATGTCTCGTGCTAACATGTATGCTCTGTAAGTTTGAGTGTGTGTGTATTGCTTTTCATTTTATTTATTTTGAAAAAATCGTCGAAAAATAAACAATTACAAAAACAAAATAAGTTCAGTGCTCGGCAAAGCCTTTTGCTAAACTTTAAAAATCTTACCAATTTGGTTGAAATTCATCTGTCTTTATCATGTCTAGATCACACAAGGGTGCTAGGTTATGCTAGGGAATGATGGGGGAAACATTTAATGAGAGTCAGTGGAACCTCAATAATAGTTTTTTCGAGGGATTCCATTACAATGGGGAAATTATCAGGAGTGTATTAAAGGTGAAATAATGTGTTTACAAAAGAAATGTGTCTGTATAACCCTGATATGTTCATCATTGTGTTATACAGGAGCTTCCTTACAACAAAAGAAACAAAATGAAGCACCAAACTTCGATGAGAACCGGAAGTGTCGCTGAATTGCAGAAGGCCTGGACACTAATTATGGTGATATACATCTACCTTGAAAAAATGTAATTGGATTGTATTTATAACTAGTGTACGTGTGTGTTGTAAGTCCCTACACCTCTGTATGGTACGCAGTCTGTCTACGTTCCTCATTGATGACTTTGAAACATACCTATGTAATAACTGTTGTGTCCTTATGTCGCCAATCTGGTAACTGTTATTCCCTTCCTAACGTTCAGCATTTAGAGTAATGGTAACAACTTATTCACCCGTTGTCAGTATAATGTGACCAGGCGGATTGCTGTACTAGGTGCCTTCAGCATGGTATTTCAGCGAGATAGCATTATAAAATCTGAATAATATCCACGCTATCACAAGGCAGTTATACCCATA
Organism: Mizuhopecten yessoensis; assembly: GCF_002113885.1. Taxonomy (NCBI): domain Eukaryota; kingdom Metazoa; phylum Mollusca; class Bivalvia; order Pectinida; family Pectinidae; genus Mizuhopecten; species Mizuhopecten yessoensis. The sequence goes on from NW_018408099.1 coordinate 471,971, forward strand.
ATCCCTACCTCCAGCGCACATTAACATATGCACGCATACACACCACACATGGAGGTACGTCCTTAAGTGACCATACCTGTTGAAGGTAGATTAAACCCTGAAAAAAATCATCAAATTCAGGAACGCATTAGGTCAAATATAGTCAACGATTATTTTAAAACACATCAAGAAGAACTGCCAAGTGTCGCACTGTCANCAACCCCACCCACCCCACCGACATCATTTTTATCTGCAACACTATGAAATGAGTACTTTTGATGGTAAACATGGAAGAAATTTAACTCAAAATTTAACATAATGATTGTAAATTTATCTGAGAGAAATTAACACAAATCGATGGCAACCTGGACAAATAAGCTAGTATTTTAGATAGAATTTTTTTATTTTGTAATTCAGCTCCATGTAATTCGAGCCTCGTGACGGGGCCACTTGGTGTCGAAGACCACGCTCTCACTGGACCTTTACTGTATAGTCGCGACCCACGAACTCATCAACAGCATGCTAGGATTCTTGATCCAATAGTGGCTTACTACGCTTATATAGGATCCTACCTTCAGGTAATTCAATATATTTGCATATTCACGTACATGTACCTGTCTCGCATCAAGCTTTTTTTTACATATTTTATTGCCATAATGCAACTGGATTGGGCACAAATTATATAATTTATAAAAAGCCTTTTTTAAAAATTACAATCAAAAACACAACAAAATTACAAGATGACACACAAAAATACTTTACAAATAAGGTAGCTAAATGACAAGTTGTCGTGCATGCGTTCACTCATTCTCACACCCATATACACACACTTATTTGGAGAGAGAGGGAAAGGGGGAGAGGGGTAAAAAGTACGGAATATTAATGTCCAAGTCTAAATGTAGTATAAAACATGATATCGGTCCATGTCTTTGCTCTTTCTCCATGCAAACGTAACTAGTGATACTCAGCTAGTTGTTCATAACTTTCTGCTATTCAACTTCCTCTTGTTCCCTCCACTCCTTGCCTGCTGGTATTTCCGTCTCGACCAAGCACATGTTCTAAAAGCAGTTTCATATAAAAATATTTCTATATAACGACTGTATATATTATTAAAATCATCGGACATTGATAGACATATGGATTCTGAATATTTTCCGAACGAGGGAGAGGGAGAGGGAGACGTAAAGAGACGTAGTAATTAAAATCGATTAGAATCATGAATATATTGTTGAGTGCGCATGAAAATCGCAATGTTTTCTCGTTCCAAATTATTTGTATCGCCAAAACGAAGAAGGTTCAGGGTAATAGGTATGTATTTGTTAAACTAAAGTTTAACTCTTTGCTCTACTTAAGTATTGTAATTGAAAAAGAGAAGTAAGGTGTATTCAATAGGGAGGTCACGTGTACACAATTGATCAGCAACCAAATTAACTCGATATAGGTAGTTTTTTCAATGAAAGTTTGCAGAAAACTTCCATGGCCAAAGATCAACCAAAATTGTGAATTATATGGTCCCCAGCCCCAAGGGGCCTTAGGGGCAGGGGCAAAAAGGGTCAAATTGACTGAAATTTCAAAACTTTTTTTTCAAGACCCAGATATGGTAGAATCAAATACTCCTTATAGATGGAATGGTCTTTATGCTTTACCAACATTATGCATTTCATGACACTGTGGTCTCACGTTTCCCCCTGGGGAGGGGATAAACTTTACTATAGTTTATATAGGGAAATCACATTTTGGACCAACATTTGTTTAATTTCCATTGGAATTAATTCAAACTTGGTTAGCATTATCAGAATTGGATAGCAGTTTGATGGTATGCACATATCAGCCCTGACTGACCCCCAGGGGCTGATGGGTGGGGCCAGAAAGGGTTGAATTGACTTCTTGGTTTTGGTCTTCTCAAGACCTAGATATGGTAGAATCAAATACTCTTCATAGATGGAAGGGTCTTAAGGTGCTTTACCAAAATAGTGAATTTCATGACCCTGGGGTCTCACGTTTCCCCCTGGGGAGGGGGTAAACTTTACTATAGTTTAATTGTGAATTATATTGTCCGCAGCCCCCAGGAGCCTGAGGGGCGGGGCCAAAACGGTCAAATTGACAAAAATTTCAAAAATAACTGACAGAACCACTATTTGTACATAGTACATATACTACCCAGATCTTTCACACTACCTTTGCATTACATGTAGTTCAAGTTACCTTTGTTACAAAAGGATTTCTTTTTCATTAGGCAACATCGATAACATCAGTTTTTACATAACTCAGGTGACCGTTAAGGCCCATGGGCCTCTTGTTTACATATATTATCAATGTGATATATAGGTTCACTTACAATTATCCTCGATGAATACTCCAATATGCTTATGGTTATCAACAAAATCAATGTTTATATTGTTAAAAATAATTTCAATCACAGAACAACAAGGAAAAAAACGAAGAAATCATTTTAGGAAAATGTAAGCCTTCCGATTAATTGTATATCAGTTTAAAAATATCAGGGACCGTATTTATGAAACTGCTCCAGCATGGTTTCTGTTATCAAACTAATTTTCTTGTAACTCATTTAAATATCATGCTATAAGGTAAAAAAGGGAAATGCAACATTTACAACGGTAATCGTTTTGAAGCTCTCACCATCATTTTTTTCGAATCGTTGACGAAATGTTATATTTGTTATCAACTTTGATATTTGTTAACGGTTAAGTTAATACGGGCCCAGATAACGGGTTGTTAAATTCGCCCTTCGTCCGTGGTACGTGGTCCGTCGCCTGGTATCCGTCTCCCTTCCTTGAACAATTTTTGTTATCGCTGTTTTTCAAGAGAACTGTATGAATCTTTCAAAATATTTATGTGAAGGTTTCATTTTGAGACTGTTCGAAAAGATTATGGCCTCCAGACAGCCATCCTAGATTATGAAAGATGAAATTTGTTTATATTATTTCTTAAGGATGTCGGTTCCGCTTGATTACTAATGTACATTGAATATCAAGATGAATGAGATGGCCGCCAGGAAGCCATCTTATATTTTGACATTTCAAGTTTTTTATTGCTATTTTCAAAGATGTGTTTTTTTATTCAATTGAGGACATCTTCAATTGAATTAAAGATAAGTTGATTGTTTCTTATATTAAATTCAGTGGAAGATATGTTCAACTTTTTGAAGATGGATGTGGTTAAATGTTTGTATGTTAATTGCGAGTTTCACAACGTTAAAATGAATTTCAATTTGAGTTAACTCCCTTTTTACTTTTCTGCAAATGTATGATTTCATAATTAGATATGAGATTTTTACTTTAAAATCTTCTCAGTTTCTGGAATGAACATATGGCTTTTTATTATCTTTAGAAGGTAACATTATTTTTAGAAATGAATAATCTTGTCTTCCATTTAAGATCAAGGTGGTCAGCTATAAAATTTACATTTGAAACCAATATTTTCCTTTAGACGTGGATTCAAGTAGGGGCTAGCAAAGATATTTAGATTTTATAAGGACAAACATTTAAATACATTTGATTATTCCCAGAGAATTCACAAGTTGGTTTCATTCTTGTTTTCAACATTGACTGCTGGGCTGTAACTGACATGGATAATAAGAACTCAGAAACACAACACGTCAATAAATAAATAAATAATTACAATTATGACAATCAAGTAATACTCTTGGATGATAAATAGACCCGAATTACATTGACTCCCGTTATTATGTAATAAAAAAAAACAAGGTGGGGTACAAATTATAGGCACTGATAAGGGGCACATGGATATACTTTGAATTATAAAAAGATATACAAAAAACATGGTACATGACTTGTAGCGCATATACATCAACACCTCTTGGATGATAAATAGACCCGAATTACATTGACTCCCGTTATTATGTAATAAAAAAAAACAAGGTGGGGTACAAATTATAGGCACTGATAAGGGGCACATGGATATACTTTGAATTATAAAAAGATATACAAAAAACATGGTACATGACTTGTAGCGCATATACATCAACACCTCTTGGATGATAAATAGACCCGAATTACATTGACTCCCGTTATTATGTAATAAAAAAAAACAAGGTGGGGTACAAATTATAGGCACTGATAAGGGGCACATGGATATACTTTGAATTATAAAAAGATATACAAAAAACATGGTACATGACTTGTAGCGCATATACATCAACACCTCACACATGCAGCATTTAAAGGGCGTATATTTGCACAAAAACAACGGTGATGCCAGAAGGATAGGGAACCTTTGTGTCGACCATAGCTTCTAGTATAATATTCAGTCTTATCACAGTCTCAATATAGTCCCGATGTAGACTTCTTGCGAATCTATATAGGAAAGAGATGTACAGCCTCAACATGCCAGACCGGAGGTGCGTTCGATACAAGTAATACAATATCGATTATGTTGGTCGCGAGTTATCTTTTTAATTTGGACAAAATTGTTTCCACAACACCAGAAAATAATTATTTGTGGTTGAACACTCCTCAATAAAGTCTATTATTTTAACAGCAATATCCCTTTCTAGACCGGGCATGAGACATGAAGCAGTGTTCCATCTATACCTACTTTGATTGGAGAACTTCAGAGCTCCACGTAGCTTTCTCCTCTTCTGAGAAAAAAGGGCCCAGTTCACGGTTCACATCACATCAATAGGATAATTATATTGCTACACTACAATGTCCAAAAAGAACAACTAAAGGAAAAACAACTGTCAAAAATAGTAAAACTGAAGAGAACAAAACTTTCGTGGAAGTAACAGCAGACATATTTTCAGAGTGATGATCAATGAGACGCAGTAAAAATAACGAGAAGCTTATCGTCCAAACGATGTGTACTATGTGTTGATTTTTCACGAGAATGGCCACGATAACCGCTGCTACTAATTTATGATTTAACGTCAGTCAGATGGCAGTTACAGATAATATGAATGCAATATAGGTGACAGATAAATTATCATGACGTCTAACTATTTATCTGTCACACCCAGATTAAACGACAACAACAAGATGGCGGCTATCGTATCGGTGGGAGTGGTTGCTAACACTGACGTCACGGAAACCATAGTCATGTTACCAGATAATGCAGGCTGATTTTCCATAGAGTTAATGGAAAATGGAAAGGGCTTATGTAAATATTCACACGTGAATCTCTCTAGGGAGATAACCTGAACATGTAGTGTTCTAATGAAATGGAATTAGATACACATGCCGGTCAGAACTTGCGGAAGATATAATAAGCAGCCCAGATTGGTCAGATATTATAGGCGATTGTATGAGACTTAGGCCATGGTGGACCTTATATATTATGGACAGGAGCAAACTTATACTATTTAATTCGCACATTGATTCACATTTAAGGCAATGTTATCGTTATCCACTTACAAAAATATGTTTATTTCAGGGAAGTAAAATGATATTTTTAAGGTGGCTTTTAATTTACAATTTCCAAGGTACGACTAAGAAAACCATCTATGATCACAGGGTTTGTAACACAGGGAAGAAGTGAAAATTATCATTTTATAACTGAATACAGCGTCCAGTATAGCGACAATGGTATCACGTGGCAAGATATCAAGGACAGTGCCGGACACGTGAAGGTAGGGAGACAAACGACACAGCTCTGGTACTAGTAACCCGTACGTTTACATGTGTCGCTATATCTGGCCGTTTTTAAGACCTTTTTCGTCTATTTCTTTGTATACCACATAACCAGTGTGCTATAAATGGCCATCAACCTGTACGAGTCGACTTATAATCATTGTAAATTCTAGCCATTCTTTGTGATATGCACTTACCCTGCTCACATGATTCTATATTGTTTATATTTGTTTACAAGAAAATCTATGTCTCTAGCTATTTACCGGAAATACTGACGATTGGAGTCTGGCCATGTCGATCCTTGATACCTCAATCGTCGCTACATACATCCGGGTAACCCCTACAACTTGGACCAATTATCGGGCTTTTCGTCTTGAAATCCTAGGATGTCCCATTCTCCAGTCTGGTAGGTAAAACATTAATAAATCAGGACCAAAGACTGATTACATATAACTAATTAAAGCAAACGTTTAAAATGAGAATTGAAAAGTATCTAAATAATTGCATTTGTTTCATGCTTTCAAACGATCATTTTGAATATAAATGGTTGTACTTGTTTGTAATAGCTGAGCACTGGTTGTTAACAAATTATGTTTTCGGGACGCTTATAATTCCATTATTTACTTAGATTTATATGGAATTGTCGTAAATGAAACAGAAGACACTTTCCAAACAGAAACATATGGTCGAAATATTTTACGGCTTTTCATAGGTCTCCGTGTAAAACATTTATTTGTTCACATGTTGCCATAGCTTCATAGATTTTGTAATCAACTTAGATTTTCTTTAAATTTTATTATTCTATTTTTTAAGAATTGACCACATGGTTATGATCACGTACCGCTATGCTATTAATATCAGTTAAGTCCGTTACTAACACCATACCCAATTAGAAATATTAGGATGAATAATCGTCTATTTTAACATCTCTCAGATCTTGCAACGATGTTTTTCACAAGCTTTGTTATAAAACATTTAAGATAAATTAGGATTGAACTGAGGCATAAATAGCTGTATTTGTTTATGTAACCATTTAGGACTACACCAGACGTGTTGGAGTGTAAACTACGTCGCATGGATCCCCATTCATGGTATATTCAGCACAATAAGGACCAACATGGGCGAGTGTGGAAAGGAGTGTCACGTACGTGAAGCATGTCAGGCTTTCATCTTCAACCATGAATCTGGTCAATGTCAAGGTTATTCTCCTTCGTCCGTTGAAAATGCAACAGAAGTTGCAACGACTGATGAACACAACATGATTCGAGTGTTTATGAAGCGGACAGATTGTGTTTAAGGTCCAGTTCTAATAGTGTCTTACATTTTATCATTGTTTTTAGTAAAACATATGGAATATTTGATCGGTGGTGAATAACAATATGTTCATGAAGCTGGGCTCGGAAAGGTTTGCTTCTAGGAAAAAACGCTACATATAAACCACAATTGATATGTTGCCAGTGATTCACTTGGACAATTAGTTTCTACGATTTTCTCTAGCTCTTGGACTCAACAATCTATGAATAAAACCTCTGCTTCAAGGCTTCAAGCAAAAAAGTCTTTTATAATAATTAATACCTTTAATACATCAAAAAACACCTCAAAATATAGATAATTGTTGAAGGTTGAATATTTTTGTTTTTATTCATCAATTCCATATATTAATACTATTATACACAATACTTAAGCAAGTCTTGTATCATATAGTATTTAAACGGCCTGTTTATCGGAAAACAGCACCAACACTCTATAACAAAACCTACACATAGTCTAACAATAAAATAGCAAACATAAATCACCCAGTCTATATAAAAAATTAAAACACAAGCAATTACACTGTGCCATAATATATAGGCTTACATGCTATGTCACTCGTTACATTCTTTACCTTAATAATTAATTGTAAAATGGTTTTCAACAAACACATGAAGACAATAAAATAATTTCAAACATTAAATAATAATTGGTGTTATATCAAAGTTTAGAAAAGAAATATTACAATAATATATAAAGAACATATACGCTCTTTGTTCGTTCACGACATATACCATAAATCAAAGTTATATACATAGCTGATTTTATGTCGCGACACATAAACCCTCCATTAGATTGTTTGACAGGTATTGTTAAAAGGTTGCTACGATCATAGCTCCCTTAGGGTGCGTCTCCCCCCCCCCCCCCCCCCCCTTCTTGGTGCCTCCGTTGTTTTGAGATTTTTGATTGGCTAACATCCTACGCTACAATATGATTGGCTGTAGGCCTCTTTCTTCATCTTTAAGAAAAAATGCAACGGCGCCATTTTGTGGCAGCATATTTTTAGAAATGTATACCAAATTTGCCTTATTGAAAAACCCACCCTTACATGCCAACCTTTTAATATTGTTTGTATTGTGATCTATATATATGTGTGTTGGTGTGGCGTAATTTTGTCGAATCCCCACCACCCCCCACAGTAAACATCATTTTCATGATGTCATTATAATAAGTTGTCATCTTATGATGGCCTTGTTCAATTCTATATTTGCGTTGAGTTTTTTGTGGTGTAGGCATAAATGATATTAATATAAATTGTTACTTATGTTAGATTCACAGCTAAGCATCTAAGAACTGACCTTGTAGTAGTAAAGCAGTAGGCAACAGACTCATGCTATTGAGCGCTTAAATTTACATATAAAACTACACATATGTACCAAATTATCATTTATGTCAAAACATTCGGTTTGACTCGAGAATAAAATAGATTGGAATCGGGTTGGACAGAACGCCCGATAATACTGTGACACGTATATAAGCACAGTAACTCCCACTTTCAAATTCGGAAAAGCAAGTTTTTATGATGCTGATCGGCTACAGGCTGTAAGTAGTTATATCCTGCATATGGTTGACAGCTATGTTAGGCTATGTAATTTATTATAGACTAAAATATCAGGACACGTCAAAATTTACGTTCTGACACTACAACAAGAAGAGATGACCGTACGTCGACAAAGACTTACTACATGTACCAACACAAATACCACGACGTCTGGCATCAAGTAAAAATTATCTATTATGTTTAGTTATAACAGTGTACCTTAAAGTTACCACGAAATCTTGCTACTAGCACAAGTATACCCCGAGACATGATTATTAGCACATAATTACTACTGAAATATAAATAAAAACAAGGAATATCCAGGAGGTTTGCTCCTTTCACAGATGTACCTTCTAATTAAGGCTATCAATACTGCTCAATTTATCATTTATATACAAGTTATAAACATGACTCATACATACAACACACATGCATCACTAAAGATACACCTGTATCACACACAGTATCCGTGTACCGCACACAGGTAATACGCATATATCACAGGTATTTTCCACAGGTATAAAACAAATGTCACATGCAGTACACGAGTATGACATACAAGTAGTAACATGCATCATACTCGTGTATCTTACACAAATATTAATCACGTGCATGTATCATACACAGAACAGATGTATGACACACATGTTTAGAACTGATAATTAAAATCATAACACAAATAAAAATAAATGATGTTAGCGATATATGAGTAATCAATGACAAACTAAAACCAATAAATGAAAAGCTGAAAAGTATTAATTATGTATGCATTAATTTCAGTAGAGGAATTACTTTCCTGTTCTGAAACGTTTCTTGGTATAATGACATACTTCTTCAATGATATGGAACGTTTCTGTGCTTTCCTTTCTGATTGTATTCACAAAAGGGTAGTCAGCACTTCGTCATTGTTTCACTGATTGAATATATATGCGACAGTGAAGTCAGCACTTTGTCATTATTTCCCTCTAAAAACAACAAAACTTGATATAAGCCAATCTGATTAAAATCATATCTTGATCTACGCTCCATTCACTCCGTACAGGTAGCAGATTGAGTGAACGGAGTATATATCAAGATAGGGTTCTACTCAGTTTGGATATAAGCATATTTCAAATTACCAAACATCTAGTATATTGAATTTTGCTATTGATATTGATTGGTTTAAGATATTAACTGCAACATAGGTAATATACATGTATTGTATTGCAAAAACAATTTTCAGCTGTTGTATTCAGATTGAATTTCCCAAATGTAAATATTTTGATCAAATATGCTGATGAAAGTTATGTTTAACTTCATCAAGACATAGAAAAAGTAGTAATTTGATAAACATTTGAATGATGGAAACATTAAAACATTTACGTTGAAGCAAAACGCTCGGTAATAAAACAAACGATTTAAAGATCCGTTCCGGACTAAAAATACTACCAGAGATCAATGCACCAGTCAGCAAGACGGGAAACGCTGTCATCAGAAACACTATTGACTCTAGGGAACCAATATAAAGACAGCTGTTTCCAGTCACCATGATAACCAATCACAAGACAGTTCTCTTTATCTCAGTTCATCATTTATGTTGAACTTCGTTATTTGATTTCTTAAATAAATCATTTCAATACAATCATTCAAACTTGCATAAACAATCTGAGTTGTTTTGAATCAGGTTTTGTTTACTCCTTCCTTACTTTTCTTGCTTTTTATATTACTGTATTGTCATCACTGATTATGATATATCTAAACACTACATGTTACACTATCGACACTAAAATGAATAAATATTCCGGCTACGTTTCATAGGTGACTTAACCTGCGGACACGTGTACTGGAATATATAATTACCGTGCAACAACTGCATGACTGGCATGGCGTGAGGCTCAATCTTTTCTGGCTTTATTTTGTTATAAAATTTAAAAAAGAAAAAAAAAAAGAAGAAAAAAACCAAATATCAATTACTCAGATTTACACACAAAGAGAATTAACATCTTAATAATGTTTATGTTAATAAGAACACATGAATGTGAGGCTTTCATCTTCATCCATGAATCTGGTCAATGTCACTCTCCTTCGTCCGTTGAGAATGCAACAGAAGTTGCAACGACCTGTGAATAATACTCAAGATGCTGGAATCAATTAAATTTGCTTAAGGAATGTTTTCTCAGCCGTGACATTCCGAAAGATGACATTTCACATAAGATTTTTTTTACACATTTACATGTCCAAAGTTTGTTATGACTTCCGGGTATGATCATGTTACATTTCAATGCTATACAAATTATATATGACGACAAGCAGATATCAGTAGCTATTCTGAATCCACAAAAAACACACGCCAATTTCGACAATAAAATGGTGCCATTAGCGTTTGATAAACATTAAGTGAGTGAGCTGGGACAAAATATTGCGCAAAATCCCATATACTGACAGATATGTTTCTATATAATAGAAATACATGTACAGGCTTTCAAGGTTTCACAGGTTATTCAAATGGAATCGAATTTTAATTCGCCATTATTATTTTTTGTTATTTGTTATTTTTGTTTTTGTTTTACAAAGAAATGACAGCTTACTTTTATCTCCGATAATTTCTCGCCATATTTTACAAAATTTTAAACGGAAAAAAGTATGAAAATACGGTCAGAAAGATCATAATTGAGACTCTTTTAGGGTTTCAGACATTTGAATAATATCATTATGCATACCGTTTATACTATAATATGGATACTGAACAAACGATTTTTCAATTTGCACAAAACATGAGCAGAGCAAGACAATTTAAATAACGTTTTATTCCATCACCAGTTCCATTAGTCTGCCAAACAATGTAAAAGGCATTTGACTCTGTGGACTTGGACATGCTGCGGTATCAACTTCATCATCTGGGCATTAAAGGGCATTTAGTATTTCTACACCGCTGAAATTTCCCTCGCGGTCTCATTACAAAAAAAAAAGAAACAACAAAACATTTAAACAAATTTGATCTAGGTTCCGTAAATTGAAATGAGCACTGGACCGGAGCATACTAAATACACAAAGGTAGGCAAACAATTAGCTAAAATAATTAATCCTCGGATGTGAAAAATGACGCCAACCAAGCGGAACAAAGAGGAAACGGTAATTGCACCATCCGCCAAACCAATACCAGACCTGGTTAGTGGGCATGTGAGCATTATTGGTGCCCCTTCGGACAGATTGAAGTAAATGGACCAAATGCATTTCAATTTCAACAGTGGCCTGGATTAACCTCCCATGACAATTGCACGTTCAATAATTGATGTTGTAACCAGGTGACATTTCAGCTATTGTAATACAAATCAACAGCGAGAGAGAATTTACAGTTAGCATGGATGGAGAAGAGTAATTCTGTTGATTATTGATGGTAAGTTTATTGAAACATCTTTTTTATGAACTTGTATACATGTTTACCAGTATAGTGTAAGCACATCATTTCAACGAAAATTCAAAATCAATATTTCCATCTTTAAGGTTTTGGGGTATGTTTTCCACTCATCTAGAGAAGTAATCAGAAAAGTATCTCTAATATTTCAAGATTTGGGGTATGTAATGCACTCATCTAGAGCAGTTATCAGAAAAGTGTCTCTAATATTTCAAGATTTGGAGTTTGTAATGCACTCATCTAGAGCAGTTATCAGAAAAGTATCTCTAATATTTCATGATTTTGGGTATGTTATGCACTCATCTAGAGCAGTAATCAGAAAAGTATCTCTAATATTTCAAAATTTTGTGGTATGGAATGCGCTCATTTAGAGGAGCAATTAGAAAAGGATCTCTAATATTTCAAGGTTTTGGGGTATGCAATCATTCGGTTTGAATTCCCTTATCCATATCTCACGTCAAGGATTGATTATATTAATCTCTCTCGGTTAAAACGGGAGACATACCTTTAAGAGTGGGAGAAATCTTTATCCCCCCTATTAGACACCGGCTTATCCCACACTTAAAAGGTATGTATCCCGTTTTAGTCGAGAGATCAGCTCGGGATGATATTCCCGAATTTGTATCATCCTTCGGGTTGGAAATTTCTCTGTCACACTCTCAAAGTAGGGGAAGATTTATAGAATCTTTCACCCCCTTGGGGTGAGATAGGAGAATCTCAACCCGAGGGGAAGATTCTTAAGTTACCAAACACGAGGCTTTGCCGAGTGTTTGGCAACATAAGAATCTTTTCCCGAGGGTGGAGATTTCCCTATCTCACCCACGAGGGGGGGAATAATTCTTTTTCTCCTACCCTGTTCTCCCATTGTGTATCATATACACAATGTAACGATAACGTTACATGCTAAATTCACGGTAGACGTGACGTTGGCCGTCAAGGCAATCCTATCGCCCCATATACTTTTATACTTTGTGTTGAGGTCCTAGCATCAAAAATAAGAAATAATGACCATCGTAAAGGCATCCAATTAGAAATATAGACATTTCAAATATACAATATGCAGATGATTCTGGGTTGATACTAGATTGTACAGAGAGGTCTCTTAAGGAATCTATCTATGACTTGAATAATTTTGCAAATATCTCTGGGTTAAAGATAAATACTACAAAAGCACAGGTTATATGGATAGGCAGTAGAAAATATAGTGACCAAATGTTCATGTGCACATTGTGATATGTGTGTGTTGGTGAACAGTGATACATGTACTATGGTAAATGTATACCTGTGCATGTGTTGATTATGAAGATGTCTCGTGCTAGCATGTATGCTCTGTAAGTATGAGTGTGTGTGTGTTTCTTTTCATTTTATTTATTTTGAAAAAATCGTCGAAAAATAAACAATTACAAAAACAAAATAAGTTCAGTGCTCGGCAAGGCCTCTTGCTTAACTTTATAAATCTTGAAATTAATCTGTCTATATCATGTCTAGATCACACAAGGGTGCTAGGTTATGCTAGGGAATGATGGGGTAAACATTGAATGAGAGTCAGTGGAACCTCAATAATAGTTTTTTTCGAGGGATTCCATTACAATGGGGAAATTATCAGGAGTGTATTAAAGGTGAAATAATGTGTTTACAAAAGAAATGTGTCGGTATAACCCTGATATGATCATCATTGTGTTATACAGGTGCTTCCTTACAACAAAAGAAACAAAATGAAGCAACAAACTTCGATGAGAACCGGAGGTGTGGCTGAATTGCATAAGACCTGGACACTAATTATGGTGGCGAATATGGTATTTCTCAGGGCTCAGACTGGTTCGTATTAAGTGCTATTGTCTGATTAGCTTCTACTCATACATATCTTTTTGTGAAAAAAAGTTGAATCTATGCCCTTGGAAATTTTCTATTTGAAGATTTGTCACATCATAATGTCCCTGAAAATCAGGTAATTAAGAGTGGCTGGGCTTTAGGAGATATAGTACATTAAAGAGCTCAAAAATAGGTATTTAGAATATTTTATATGATATACATCTACCTTGAAAAAATGTTACTGGATTGTATTTATAACTAGTGTACGTGTATGTTGTAAGTCCCTACACCTCTGTATGGTACGCAGTCTGTTTACGTTCCTCGTTGATGACTTTGAAATATACCTATGTAATTACTGTTGTGTCCTTATGTCGCCAATCTGGTAACTGTTATTCCCATCCTAACGTTCAGCATTTAGGGTAATGATAACAACTTATTCACCCGCTGTCAGTATAATGTAACCAGGCGGAATGCTGTGCTAGGTGCCTTCGGCGTGGTATTTCAGTGAGATAGCACTATAAAATCGGAATTAGGTCCATACTATCACAAGGAGGCAATTACACCCACAATCCCTGCCTCCAGCACACATTCACATATGCACGCATATACACCACACATGGAGACACGTCCTTAAGTGACCGTACCTGTTGAAGGTAGGTTAAACCCTGAAAAAAATCATCAAATTCAGGAACGCATTAGGTCAATAACAAATATAGTCAACGAATATTAACACATCAAGAAGAACTGCCAAGTGTCGCACTGTCAAATATTAGAGTTTGCCATAATCAACCCCTACCCACCCCCAACACCAGCCTCAACCCCCGGCCCCAACCCCGCCCCCAACCTCAACACCAACCCCACCCACTCCACCCGACCTCATTTTTTATTTGCAGCACTAAGAAAATAGTACTTTTGATGGTAAATATGCAAGAAATTTAACTCAAAATTAAACACAATAACTATAAATTTATCTGAGAGAAATTAACACAATTCGATGACAAATCAGCTAGTATTTTAGATAGAAAAATCTTATTTTGTAATTCAGCTCCGTGTAATTCGAGCCTCGTGACGGGGCCACTTGGTGTAGAAGACCACGCCCTCACTGGACTATTACCTTATGGTGGCGACCCACGAACTCATCCACAGCATGCTAGGATTCTTGATCCAATAGTGGCTTACTACGCTTATTTAGGATCCTACCTTCAGGTAAATCAATATATTTGCATATTCACGTATATGTACCTGTCTCGCATCAAGCTTTTTTTAATTTACATATTTTATTGCCATAATGCAACTGGATTGGGCACAAGTTATACAACTTATAAAAAGCCTTTTTTTTAAATTACAATCAAAACACAACAAAATTAGAAGATGATACACAAACATACTTTACAAATAAGGCAGCTAAAGTTGTCGTGCATGCGTTCACTCATTCTCACACCCATATACATACACTTATTTGGAGATAGAGGGAGAGGGGGAGGGGGGTAGAGAGTACGGAATATTAATGTCCAAGTCTAAATGTAGTATAAAACATGATATCGGTCCATGTCGTTGCTTTTTCTCCATGCAAACGTAAATAGTGATAATCAGTTAGTTGTCCATTACGTTCTGCTGTTCAACTTCCTCTTATTCCCTCCACTCCTTGCCTGCTGGTATTTCCGTCTCGACCAAACACATGTTCTAAAAGCAGTTTCACATATAAATATTTCTATATAGCGACTGTATATATTATTAAAATCATCAGACATTGATCGATATATGGATTCTGAATATTTTCCAATATGAATGCAATATGGGTGACAGATAAATCATCATGACGTCTAACTATTTATCTGTCACACCCAGATTAAACGACAACAACAAGATGGCGGCTATCGTATCGGTGGGAGTGGTTGCTAACACTGACGTCACGGAAACCATAGTCATGTGACCAGATAATGCAGACTGCAGTTACTATCAAGTAACTGCAGGCTGATTTTCCATAGAGTTAATGGAAAACGGGAAGGGCTTATGTAAATATTCACACTTAAATCTCTCTAGGGAAATAACCTGAACGTGTAGTGTTCGAATGATATGTAATAAGATACACATGCCGGTCAGAACTTGCGGAAGATATAATAAGCAGCCCAGATTGGTCAGATGTTATAGGCGATTGTATGAGACTTAGGCCATGGAAGACCCTTCATATTATGGACAGGAGCAAACTTATACCATATAGTTTGCACATTGGTTTCAAATTTAAGGCAATGCTATCTTTATCCACTTACAAAAATATGTTTATTTCAGGGAAGTAAAATGATAATGATATTTTTAAGGTGGCTTTTAATTTACAATTTCCAAGGTACGACTAAGAAAATCATCTATGATCACAGGGTTTGTAACACAGGGAAGAAGTGGAAATTATCAGTTTATAACTGAATACAGCGTCCAGTATAGCGACAATGGTATCACGTGGCAAGATATCAAGGACAGTACCGGAAACGTGAAGGTAGGGAGGCAAACGACACAGCTCTGGTGCTAGTAACCCGTACGTTTACATGTGTCGCTATATCTGCCCGTTTTTAAGACCTTTATTGTCTATTTCTGTGTTTACCCCATAACCAGTGGGCTATAAATGGCCAATTAACCTGTACGAGTCGACTTATAATCAATGTTAATTCTAGCCATTCTTTTTGGAAATGCACTTACCCTGCTCACATGATTCTATGTTGTTTATATTTGTTTACACTGAAATCTATGTCTCTAGCTATTTACCGGAAATATTGACGATTGGAATCTGGCCAAGTCGATCCTTGATACCTCAATCGTCGCTACATACATCCGGGTAACCCCTACAACTTGGACCAATTATCGGGCTTTTCGTCTTGAAATCCTAGGATGTCCCATTCTCCAGTCTGGTAGGTAAAACATCAATAAATCAGGGCCAAAGACTGATAACATATAACTAATTAAAGCAAATGTTTAAAATGAGAATTGAAAAGTATCTAAATAATAACATTTATTCATGTGTTTCATGCTTTCAAACGATCACTTTGAATATAAATGGTTGTACTTGTTAACAAATTATGTTTTCGGGACGCTTATAATTCCACTATTTACTTAGATTTATATGGCAGTTGCCGTAAATTAAACAGAACACACTTTCCAAACAAAAACATATGGTCGAAATATTTTACGGCTTTTCATAGGTCTCCGTGTAAAACATTTATTTGTTCACATGTTGCCATAGCTTCATCGATTTTGTTATCAACTTTTCTTTACATTTTCTATTTTTTAAGAATTGACCACATGGTTATGATCACGTATCGCTATGCTATTAATATCAGTTAAGTCCGTTACTAACACCATACTTAGTTAGAAATGTTAGGATGAATAATCGTCTTTTTTAATATCTCTCGGATCTTGCAACGATGTTTTTCACAAGCTTTGTTATAAAACATTTAAGAAAATTAGGATTGAACTGAGGCATAAATAGCTGTATTTGTTTATGTAACCATTTAGGACTACACCAGACGTGTTGGAGTGTAAACTACGTCGCATGGATCTCCATTCATGGTATATTCAGCACAATAAGGACCAACATGGGCGAGTGTGGAAAGGAGTGTCACGTACGTGAAGCATGTCAGGCTTTCATCTTTAACCATGAATCTGGTCAATGTCAAGGTTATTCTCCTTCGTCTGTTGAGAATGCAACAGAAGTTGCAACGACTGATGTACACAACATGGTTCGAGTGTTTATGAAGCGGACAGATTGTGTTTAAGGCCCAGTTCTGCTAGTGTCTTACATTTTATCATTGTTTTTAGTAAAACATATGGAATATTTGATCGGTGGTGAATAATAGTATGTTCATGAAGCTGGGTTCGGAAAGGTTTGCTTCTAGGAAGGAACGCTACATATAAACCACAATTGATATGTTGCCAGTGATTCACTTGGACAATTAGTTTCTACGACTTTCCCTAGCTCTTGGACTCAACAATCTTTGAATAAAACCTCTGCTTCAAGACTTAAGGCAAAAAGGTATTTTCTAATAATTAATACCTTTAATACATCCAAACACCTCAAAATATAGATATTTGTTGAAAGTTGAATATTTTTGTTTTTATTCATCAATTCCATATATTAATACTTTTATACACAATTCGTAAGCAAGTCTTGTATCAGATAGTATTTAAACGGCCTGTTTATCGGAAAACAGCACCAACACTCTATAACCAAACCTACATATAGTCTAACAATAAAAAAGCAAACATAAATCACCCAGTCTATATAAAAAAAAAAAAAAGCTATTACATTGTGCCATAATATATAGACTTACAATCATTGATTGTAAAATGGTTTTCAACAAACACATGAAGACAATAAAATAATTTCAAGCATTAACTAAGAATTGGTGTTATATCAAAGTTGAGAAAAAAATATAACAATAACATATAATGAACATATACGCTCTTTGTTTGTTCACGACATATACCATAAATACAAGTTATATACATAGCTGATTTTATGTCGCGACACATAAACCCTCCATTAGATTGTTTGACAGGTATTGTTAAAAGGTTGCTACGAACATAGCCCCCTTAAGGTGCCTCTCCCCCTTCTTGGTGCCTCCGTTGTTTTGAGGTTTTTGATTAGCTAACATACCACGCTACAATCTGATTGGCTGTAGGCCTTTTTTCATCTTTAAGAAAAATTTCAACAGCGGCATTTTTTTTAGAAACTTATACCAAATTTGCCTTATTGAAAAACCCACCCTTACATGCCACCCTTTTAATATTGTTTGTATTGTGTTCTATATATATGTGTGTGTTGGTGTGGCGTCATTCTGTCGAGTCCCCACCTAAGGATGTAAATTGACAGTAAACATCATTTTCATAGTTTGTGTCATGATGTCATTATAATAAGTTGTCATCTTATGATGGCCTTGTTCAATTCTATATTTGCGTTGAGTTATATATGGAGTAGGCATAAATGATATTATTATCAATTGTTACTTATGTTATATTCACACCTAAGCATCTAAGAAAATACCTTGATTTTGACTTCGTGTACGTAAGTAGTACAGCAGTAGGCAACAGACTCATGCTATGGAGCGCTTAAATGTACATATAAAACTACACATATGTACCAAACTATCATTAATGTCAAAACATACGGTTTGACTCAAGAATAAAATCGATTGGAATCGGGTTGGACAGAACGCCCGACAATACTGTGACACGTATATAAGCACAGTAACTCCCACTTTCAAATTTGGAAAAGCAAGTTTTTATGATGTTGATTGGCTACAGGCTGTAAGTAGTTCTATCCTGCATATGGTTGACAGCTATGTTAGGCTATGCAATTTATTATAGACTAAAATATCAGGACACGTCAAAATTTACGTTCTGACGCTACAACAAGAAGAGATGACCGTACGTCGACAAAGACTTACTACAGGTACCAACACAAATACCACGACGTCTGGCATTAAGTACAAAGTAACTATTATTTTCAGTTATTACAGTGTACCTTAAAGTTACCATGAAATCTTGCTGCTAGCACAAGTATATCCCGAGACATGAATATTAGCACAGATTTACTACTGAAATATAAATACAAACACAGAATATCCAGGAGGTTTGCTCCTTTCCCTGATTCCCTAATTATGGCTATCAATACCGCTCAATTTATCATTTGTGTACAAGTTATAAACCTGACGCATACATGCAATACACATGTATCATTAAAGATACACGTGTATCACACACATTATCCGTGTAACGCACACAGGTAATACACATAATACACACAAGTATTTTCCACAGGTATAAAACAAGTATCACATGCAGTACACGAGTATAACATATAAGTAGTAACATGCATCATACTCGTGTATCTTACACAAATATTAATCACGTGCATGTATCATACACAGAACAGATGTATAACACACATGTTTAGAACTGATAATTAAAATGATAACACCAATAAAAATAAATGATGTTAGCGATATATCAGTAATCAATGACAAACTAAAACCAATAAATGAAAAGCTGAAAAGTATTAATTATGTATGCATTAATTTCAGTAAAGGAAATGTTCTGAAACATTTCTTGGTATAATGAGATACTTCTTCAATGATATGGAACGTTTCTGTGTTTTCCTTTCTGATTGTATTCACAAAAGGGAAGTCAGCACTTCGTCATTGTTTCACTGTTTGAATATATACGACAGTGAAGTCAGCACTTCGTCATTATTTCCCTCTAAAAACAACAAAACTTGATATAAGCCAATCTGATTAAAATCATATCTTGATCTACGCTCCATTTACTCCGTACAGGTAGCAGATTGAGTGAACGGAGTGTAGATCAAGATAGGGTTTTAATCAGATTGGATATAAGCATATTTCAAATTACCAAACATCTAGTATATTGAATTTTGCTATTGATATTGATTAGTTTAAGATATTAACTGCAACATACGTAACATACATGTATTGTATTGCAAAAACAATTTTCAGCTGTTGTATTCAGATCGAATTCCCCAAATGTAAATATTTTGATCAAATATGCTGATGAAAGTTATGTTTAAGTTAACAAATAAATCAAGACATAGAAAAAGTAGTAATTTGATAAACATTTGAATGATGGAAACATTAAAACATTTACGTTGAAGCAAAACGCTCAGTAATAAAACAAACGACTTAAAGATCCGTTCCGGACTAAAAATACTACCAGAGATCAATGCACCAGTCAGCAAGACGGGAAACGCTGTCATCAGAAACACTATTGACTCTAGGGAACCAATATAAAGACAGCTGTTTCCAGTCACCATGATAACCAATCACAAGAAGTTCTCTTTATCTCAGTTCATCATTTATGTTGAACTTCGTTATTTGATTTCTTAAATAAATCATTTCAATACAATCATTCAAACTTGCATAAGCAACCTGAGTTGTTTTGAATCAGGTTTTGTTTACTCCTTTCTTACTTTTCTTGCTTTTTATATTACTGTATTGTCATCACTGATTATGATATATCTAAACACTACATGTTACACTATCGACACTAAAATGAATAAATATTCCGGCTACGTTTCATAGGTGACTTAACTTGCAGACACGTGTACTGGAATATATAATTACCGTGAAATAACTGCATGACTCGCATGGCGTGAGGCTCAATCTAGTCGGTCACTTAGACCATTTCAAGCTCTGTGAACTTCGACATGCTGCGGTATCAACTTCATCATCTTTGCATTAAAGGGCATTTAGTATTTCTACGCCGCTGAAATTTCCTTCGCGTTCTCATTACAAAAAAAGGAAACAACAAAAAATTTAAACAAATTTTATCTAGGTTCCGTAAATTGAAATGATCACTGGACCGGAACATACTAAATACACAAAGGTAGGCAAATAATTAGCTAAAATAATAAATCCTAGGGTGTGAAAAATGACGCCAACTAAATTTAACAACAAGAAAACGGAAATTCAACTTTAACAACAAAAACTGTATTTTCATAAAGTTCTTCATTTTTTGAAATCATGGTTACAAAGAAACAATACAAAACAAGATGTGATTTTAACAAACAACTTGAATGAAGGACAGGATGAAAATCAAAGCACAGAAACACTTTAAAAAACAAAGCTTTAAAATAATGTAGAAATCTCGAGGGACAGCCCTTCAAATTGTGTTTTTTTCCATTACACTTATAACGTCACACTACCACAATAGGAACAATTTTGACGGTACAGGTTTTTTTAGAGGTATCTAAAAAAAACAGATGTTGTATCTGAAATGTTTCATGATACTTGCCAAAGACTACCAATGGTGGTCTATTTTCAGGAAAAGTTCTGAGTCTAAGTAAACTGTTTTTTAAAATAGAACGCCAAACTCGGGGTGATATTTCATCCGCTTTCTTGCCATGATAGTACCCAAATTGGTACACCATATCACAGGCTGTGGAGCTTGTTTTTATTTCTACTAGCTGATGTGCCGATTGCAACAAAATGTATTGCTTTTATAAATACTATACTGAACTACATATGTATATCTATACAATTATTTATCAGAAGCCTTGCTCATGTCTAATAATCCTGATAGAGTGAGAAGTGAAAGAGGATCGGTCAATACATTCCCGTAGCTCTGTTATTTTCAGTTATTTTTTAGTTTATCCATATTTTGCCGGTATCATTCTTACAGAGAATGCATTAAATGCCAAACATAATTTTACATATCAATGTAATCTTTCGAAAATTTACATATAAATAGGTTTTCGTAGATATGATCTACAGACATACCTACGGCGGTTAGCCGACTATGTTTCCCTGATTGAGCAGTAAGGGATTGGGAGTAGTTAGATTGGATAAATATGAACAATTTAAATTAAATTGAAAAAAATAGAACCCTTGCGCAGTAAGTCTGTAATTCAGATCTTCGTTGGCCAACTGGAACATCGAGTACTGAGCATATTCCTTTGTTCCGTCCCAGGCCTCCAGTTCCACCCGAAGAATACTCGAAGTGTTTGTCAGAAGGTGAATAATGTCATTGCCTTTGAAACAGAGAAATGGAAAAAAGGCGAGTATATAAATGAAGCATTTCCAATTCCCACACAATTTATCATTAATACATGTACATAAAGCATCGCTGCGTTAACTTACACGAACAGCATAATGTTTGTACATACTGTATCCTTGTTTTGGGTGTGTATATACATGTACAGCATTATTTTTGCATATACAAACTGCCTTTTCCTCATTGTCATGCAAACCTAGTTACGTAATGTATTCCCTAATTCATACCGAGCCAGAACTCCCCGTATATATCCCCAAAGCCATTCTTGAATTCTTTCCAGTTGCGATAGAAAACAAAATTTCCGTTTGTTCGTCTTTGTATTACCCGCAATAACTGTATTCAAGAAAACAGAGACTGACAAAAGTTAATAACGCCACCAAATAAATATGTAAATAATGGCACGAGTAAGAGGGGGTATCAAAGTCAATATAAGAATAAATTTTACAAATCTAGATTATTTGTTGTGTGTCTAGATCGATATTGCACTAATACAATGTTATTTAGTTTCCTTTTGTGTAAAGGGGATTGACACAACGATTGAGTGAATGTATGTGTAAAAACGTATAAGTGCGATATTTTTATTGCGTTATACTATACAAATCAAATTACTTTTAAATTATTAAATATTTATACAAAGGGTATGAGTGTATAGGAGGGGTTAACCGTTTGTGAGGGTATGTAGGTTGTTTGGAAGTGTATGATGGCAAACAAAGCGTTTGAAATATGTGTGACGGTATGTGGGGTATATTAGGATATGTATGAGGGGTATTTTAGACATGTGTGAGTATACAGGGTGGGTGTTCGAATTGTTAGAGGATATGCTAGTTATTTGAAGATGTGTCAGAGTATGTAGGCTGCTTGAAGGTGTTTGAGAGAATGTAGGTTATTTGGAGGTGTGTGAGGAAATGTGTGGTGTTTGAAGGTGATTGAGGGTATGTGAGATATTTGAAGGTGTGTGAGGGAATTCATGGCGATTGAAGGTGTGATGATATTTCTGGACGTTTGAAAACATATTTAGTTGTAGTTAGTTACAGACTCGAATTACAAGTACATCAGTCTTTCACACAATTTCCCCAGTATGCTTGCTAACTCGTCTGACACGTTTTTTTCATAGAGACGTCTGCAGTGATTAAAATCGACGTCTAATGTGTTTTAAAGGGAAGTCTGCTGTGGGTATTTTACTCTTCAACTGAAAATCGTTTTCTAATGAATTTCATTTTTATCTTAAAATGGTTGATATCTACCAGCAGTTATGTAAGCACGTAATATGAAATGACTACGGGCTTATATTTATTCAAACACACATGACAATCTTACTTTCACCACTAGTACTCCACCCTAACACAGTGGCCTCACCTAAACATGAGCTTATGTTTTATATTTCATCACGTCGCTACTCCTTTAATAGTAGAAAGTGTCCAGATTTTGTATATCATATTAACCTATAAATTACGAAGCAGCGTTTTTCTACCGGGGAGACGCCTGCCATTCTAATCTGAAGAATGTTAACTATCGTCAATATGGCCTGTTTTTGGACTGCAGAACAAATGTTAAATATGTTAATCATTAAGTCAGTAAGTCAATGTATATCAAGGAAAGTACTATTACGCAATTAAATAGTGTTATTCAGGAAAAGTACTGTAAATATATATCCAGTATATGTAAAACAGCAACCTTTCTGGAATTCATTTTCTCGTGATAAAGGTTTCAATCTACGTATTCGCAGCATGATTGTCCTTGGGAGCTCCAGCAAAACAAATATACTATGAAATACAGCTAAAATCAAGATTTGGTCACAGATGTTGCTTACCTATAGCACAGCTGACCTACACAAAAGCTGACCTTGAGCATTGCTGACCTACAGAACAGCTGAACTACGGTGTTGGTTTGAACGAAGTAAACACGTGTTCAGTGTATCATTCTGGATTCGACAGGGGACGAGTGGCATATGTAGTACAGGCTGGAGTTCATGATCTCTGCCTTTGTCATTATACCTTGTGAGATTTTGACTTTGGATTTCGGTCTGGTTTAATGATGTTGTGGTATAGTGTTTTCTATAGGACTAAAGTTGTTGCTAAGATGACAAAATGGGCATGAAATTCTCTTACATCGAAACTCTCCTCTGTTCCGCATCTATCATACTTACAGTCCATGGCCCTTCTGCAGTTTTGCAGTTTCCATGTCACAGAACAAGTTGATAGATTCCCCTGTTGTTGATATCTTCCAGCACACACCAGAGGGCGATCCCTGTGCGACCTTTGGGCATTTGTTGATGCCTAACAATTGGAATTATATTTATGGTCGGGAAATTTTTCTATATGTTTTGATATTGATATTGAAAGGACAGACTAAGAGGAAATATTTACAACTGTACTATGCAATTAAATCAAAACAGTTGTACAAAGACAGCATAAGAGGAAAGGTCACAACTCTACTGTATATAGTGTTGCTGAAAAGAAAGTATCCGAGGCTCCAATATTCCGATGTAAATTGATAAAGCTGTGACAACGACAAGCAAAGAGAAATTTCAAAATGAGGTCATATTCATATTGGTTTCCGCTACATCGGTTACATTCGTGGAGGGCGATTCAAACACAGTATTTTGACATTATACTGCTTAAATCTAATAAATGCTGAAATATTTATCTGCATTCTGATTAAAGTCACTGTCCTATAACTAGGGTCGGATTGTATACAAATCGACTAACGACTATATTTTTGTCTAAATAGTGCCTATTTGTATAAATTCGTACTTATTTTTCATATTTCTTCAAATATGAAGCAGATTTTAAAAAACGCAAGCTATCCCCATGGTGACATATGTTTGCCAGCGTGTTTCGACTTGCTACAAAGTTAACAATCTATGAATATGTCGCAATAACGTTTAAATTATGTCGACATATTTTTACACTTTCCGAGAAAATTTTGCCAAGATGATTATCACGAGAAATTTCTCAAACACGAATGCACAACTACTTTTCAATTGATTTGTTTGTTACACAAAAGGCTTCCTATTTTAGGCCAAGATATGAACAAAAGAAAGATTCATATTAATTTGGCAATTTTTGTAAAGTTCATCATCTGAATTCCAGGGGTTACGCCTATTAACGTTCTCTGCACCTTGGAATATGTCAAAACAAAATCAAAAGTTCTGCGTTAGCCACCAAGTTGATGATACAAGAAGACAACATTTAAAAAACAATCTGTCGGCAGCATAACGGTAAAATCGGCTGGCTTTGACGTCGGACATTGCTCAACTTCATTCTTTAAAGGACAAATATCAGCCTAATGATTTATCTCCTAAAACCAATGGAATAGTGTGCTTTTGACTTTGTCATGATATATTCCAGTGGTGAAATCGAGTGAACTAGATCAAACTATACACAAAGCAAAGATTAACATGAAAACCCTGCAAAATGTACAAATAAATAAGACATTGTGTTCCAGAAGGGCTAGCTAAAGCTAAAAAGATGGTCCTACTCCTAGAAAAGAACACTGTTTGCAATCTCAATTACTTTCAGTATTTATAGTCGTAGTCAATTCGATTGTAATGAAATTGTGATGCCTCGAAGTCATTATTAATGATATGTGTAAATGCAGGAAGTAACAGATCACAAAGATCTTTTTCATTGCCTGGACCTGACATTAATTAAATAATATGTCAAATGTTTTATTTTGATATTTACGTCGGTTGGGCTTTCATATTTACAGGTATACTTGGGCTTCAAATAATGTTATATATTTACAACATTTATATTTGACAACATATAAAATATACAACATAACAACATTTGAATATCTAAAAATGGACATCCATTCTGTAAAAGAAAAATAATAATCATTAAAAACTTTTAAAAAAAATGTAATTAAATCCTTTTTTAAAACTCACTTCAATATGAATGCGTAGAAAATGATGAAACGCTGTTACTGGCACAAAAGCGCTTGTATACGTACATGCTTGCACATTAGATACTCGTTATTATTTTGATACATATATATACATATAATTGTACGGCTTTGCTACAACATTATAACGTCATAGAAGGTGTTCATCTGAGAAAGACATTATTGTATTGTTAATTCTCTCAAGTGTCAAGATAAAACGAAATTCATATAAATGATTAAGTACCAATTAAACTCGCAAATTTGATAAGGGGTTCCATTGCGTACCAGCTGGAAACGACGTAGATAGGTACATGAAATATTCAAAATACTATTAAAAATTATCTTTTGGCATGGATTCCCCTGTCGAACGGACTGAATTGAACTGGGATATCTAAATAAAATTATTCAAAAATAACTTAAATACTAATTAAAGTAATACAGTCACAGAAATGTGAACATGGGCCTACTATTCAGTAAAATATCAAAACAAAATACATAAAATTTAACAACTTTTCAAATCAAATTATCAAGATCGGATTCTCATGGCTCGTTTTATAGATTTTTTATTGTATCAATCTTCTATGTTTAAAACGTTTCCCATTGTTCTGTCACAAATTGAGATACAGCACATCCAGAAAAACAGTCTTAAAATACCTTCAAAGGAAATGATCGAGTGCAAGATTCTTACCTGATGTCAACAGAGAAGACCTTAAGTATTGATAAGATGAAATAACAAAAATTGTTCCTGATGGTTCCAACCTTAAAATCCATTTCCTATCAAATCAAATTAAGTTATATTGGTGAAAAACTTGCTCCATCCCATTATAAAGATAAAGGAAGTAACACTGGGATTTGTCAAATGATGTGCTGTGCGCTTGGATACCTGGTGATAATCCTGGAGGCCTGTCTCAGCACTAAAGAGTCATTGACAAATATTTTCTTCAGCAGCTTTCATTCAGTTGGAATGAATATACTATTGAACTGTCCATACGAGTTAGTTGCAATCAGTAACAGAATTATATAATTAATTATACGGTAATAGAAAGGGAGGGGTCTAAGAACTATTGTGACGGGAAAATACAAAAAGAAATTTGACGTGTACATATATTGGAATATCAAACAGAAAATAACATTGGAAGCCAGTTGAGGGTCAGAGCTGACATTTACAACGTACAATGACATTTCAACCAGCACTTTGTGAAATGCATATGCGCTGAGCATTTCCGCTGAACTGAGATAAGCTGACGACGGTATTGACGAAATAGTTAACAGCATTATCATACATTTTCAAGAAGTACATAAAGGCGAGGCTTGGGCTGACACCCTTTCCGAATCCTCCAGCTTCACAATCGTCGGTATATCGCCATTCAGCTTCAGAAGCTAGGTCCTCGGGTAAGAGAAGTAGCTTAGTACTGGAAAACACGAGAAAAGAAATACTGGAAAAAGACAGAAACACGGAAACAAAAAACGTGGAAATGTGACTAACTTCATATGTCGAGTGACTGTATGACAATTTAATAGGTTGTGAAACAGAAAGTACCCCATACAAACGCGTCAAAGTTCATGTAAATTAACGATGCTTAAGGCATGACGCAACCAGTTTCTCAATAGATGTGTTTTCTGATTTTTTTCTCTAATTTTAGCCCGAATATCGCCAGAGGGTATTGGGATAGCACCCATACAGACGCATCAGAGTTCAAGTTTAAAGAAAGAGTGGTCCGACTTCATGCTACCGGAGAGAATATGACAAAATGCAGTGTCCCGCTGTGGGGGACAGTACATAATAAAAGTAGCAGTTTCTCTCAAACCATGATACAGATGATAGTGATGCTATATCTCTATCGCCGCCTGGATATGTTTATCGCCAGCTGGAAGAAAATGATTTTGGTGCTTCTGTTTATTTATAAATATGTTGAAGTTAAAGCCAAGCAAATGGTCTGTTTAAGAATGGACCTAGATACTCTCGTATCGTTCTGTTGCGAGTAGTAGACGTATGTGGGCCAGCATTGTTTCAATGCGGACTGGTATCTTTCTAGACTTTTTCAGACTTATCACAGATTAATAACAAAATACCTTAAACACATACTGTGTGAAACATATAGTCATCCACTCAGATAATATGATGTTTAAGTTTGATAAAAGTGTTTGACTTGAGCAAGGCTAGTATTTTAAGGGGGCGGGGCCATCGATGTAACCATCAATAGCTAGATACACGGCTCAATGACAAGTCGCCTGGGGAAGCTCTTATATCATTCAGGGTTTGATCAACCGAACAGCGATACGGAAAACCAACAAATGTATGAGATGGACATAGATTTATCCTCGAGGTGAAAGAGTTGGAATTTAAACTAACGAACACATACTCTGTATCAAAGTTTCTTTAGCTTATAATATGTCCAAACGTGAATACTTTTATTATTGAAATTAACAATGAAATTGCATGTGTCGGGATTTAAGTGTAAGGGATACATCATGTTATTTTATATATGTTTTTGTGTTCTATGCAGAATGTTGAACTATATTATACACTATGTATTACACATATTACATGTAAGTTAATAAAACTATGTGATAATCAGTTTCTGTATTCTGTTTTGTACAATGCTATGTACTCTGTTGTATTATGTTATGCAGTAGTATGTTTTTTTTGTTATGTACAGAGTGTTGTGATATGCTATTTACTATGACATATGTAACGTTTTTTAAATTTGTTTTGTACTATATTATGTACTATTAGGTACAATCTTACAATTGTATACTTTGTTGTACTATATCATTAATATGATTTACAATCCTACACTTGTATACTTTATTGTACTATATTATGTACTATGATGTACAATCCTACACTTGTATACTTTGTTGTACTATATTATGTACTATGGTGTACAATACTACACGTGTATACGTTGTTGTACTATATAAATACTATGATATAGAATGCTACAAGTGTATACTTTGTTGTACTATATTATGTACTATTATGTACAATCCTACACGTGAACACGTTGTTGGTCTATGGTATGTTCTACGATAAACTTTGTTACACACTTTTTACATGTTATGTGTATTCTTTATCATACATGAACGGTATGTTATATAATATTGGCTATACTACATCGTACATGATAAGTATAAGAATTTATACAGTTTAGATAGAGACCGTGACCTTTTCGATACGTGACCTTTGTTAATCTAGCTCCAATAAGGTTTTTTATGAAAGAGAAAATGAAATTATTGTAGAACCTCTATCTTCAAGTATGATAAATAGTTATCCGATTTGTGTGACTTCTTTCTACTTTATTTGTCATTACATTTTCCGATTCAGTCCGCGTACTTATTTCCAATTAATATACAAAAATCACATCGCTTCATTTACAGCGTTAAGGTTCAACATTTAAATATATTGAACTTGTACATGAGCTATTAAAAAGGTACATAACCAGGTTAACGAAGTCAGAATACGGCATTAAGGCTGATGTAATGATAAAAGTTACTCGCCAGATTTATAACATGTCAATCTCTTAAGCGACCCATCTGAATGTTACGAAATGACATGTTATTTGAAGATCATTTATATACCTAGGTCATGCGGGGCTTTACTTATCTTTAACTATGTGTGGAGAGGTATACCAGCCTCATAAGAAGATGATTGTTACTATCATAGTAAAACATCCGCGTAACCGGTAAATATGTGTACAACTAAAGACCTTTTTACCATAAACAAGACGTGAACTTCATATAAAATGTCCTTTCTTAACATTCAATATTTTTATAAAAGAGCTAAACTTGTTATAAGCATAATTGTACTTATCAGCTTCAATGTTTATAACATGTCTAGCGCATTCATATAATCACATAATATCATCAAGTGGCACATCATCGAAAGTTCATTTATCGATCAAGGTAACTTAGTCTTTGTTATCTTATTTATAAATTGCAAAATGTATTACCAGGGGATTTTACTATGATTTTAGTGGTTTCGCATGGCAACATCTATCTTTATTTGAGGTCGGATCTCCTCTCACAGCTAGTAGAAAAGAAATAAGGCTCCGCATGACCTATGTATGTAAATAAACTTTAAATTGTGGGTCATTTCTAAGCACTCAGTTGGATCGCAAAATAGATTGACATGTTATAAGTCCAGTGAGCTATTTTTATGAAGACATCAGCCTTAATGCCTTATTTTTGACTACGTTAACCTGGCTATGTATTGTTTGTATTGCCAATGTACAAGTTCAATATATACAAATAACATATATAAGTGTATACAGTCAAACTGACGGAAGATATTAATCAACCGTTTGATCAACATGATGTTGCACCAACAACTCTACCGTGAAATGGATGGCCATAGTTTTTATAAACTAGGGCAGCTGTGGCAGAAATGTTATACACTATGAAACAGTATCCCTACTCTGCTTAAGGCGTAATGATAACAACTGACAGCAGTGCTGTGTTGATATTCTTATTTACGTTTGAGGTCCTCATCCCCCTTTTCTCCGAGGTTAATTATATCATTACATATATCGAGGTTAGGATTGATTTTAACCACAGTTATCTCTTCTTGACTTTTAAACGTCCACTCCCAACTAAGAACATCGTGGTGACATGGTTATTCAATATATGCTATGTGGTTATCGTTCAATAATGGATATTATCATCGGCAATGAAAATAAAGTAAAAGTCGCTCATATCATGTTTAATTTAAAATACATTTCGTCAAATGCCATAACAATTGTGGAAAATATTTCTATTAACAAACAATATTAGATTCTTACTTTGTAGCACCAATGATTTTAAAGGATATGTTGCCTTTAGCCATACCTTTGCTCTAGGAAAACTGTTCCTGTCACTGTAGTGAACCCTACTATCAGAAAGACTACTTTCACTAATCTAATGTCACAAGAATTGAATTCATGAGGAAGCACTTCAAAGAAAGTTATATAAAGAAATGTTCCACAGGCAATCCCTTGGAGAATGCCCTGCACAAGGCTGGATACTTTGGAATCCCAAAGATCTATGATACCAATACCAATCCCAATTCCAACAGGAGCAGATAATCCAAATATAGCTAAAGACCTTATTATTGCAGTCCTTGAAAGTTTACTCTGAACCAAGTTCATGCCCAAACTGAAGCTAAGAATTCCTTTATGCAGCAGAAGAGCTATGAATATACTCAGAACTGATTCTGTATTTGTTTGAAGACCAACTGCTAGTCCTTCAAACAGAGAGTGGAGGGATATTGCAAGTAGCAACAGCAGTGAACGGAGCGTTGAATGTTGATGTACGAAGTCATTCTGAACGTTATTATCGTGGAGGTGTTCCTTGTCCTCATCCTGGGGTATTGAATGAAGTATAGGTTTATCACTTATACCAGAGATTAAATGTTCGCTAAAGATGGACCTGTTAATTCCCTTTTCTTCGACACGGTTGCCAACGATTTCATGATCATCATTCATAAGTGGTGTCTTGCTACTGTCAGTATTGTTATTATTTGTCTGAGAGTGTTCTGATTTTCTTTCCTTAACAGTGAGAACAATTTGCTCGATTGTCAGTATTGAAAAGAGTCCAAAAACCAATGCAAACTCAGCAACAGGAAAGTTCGTTTTCACTTGAAGAGCAACCAGTGCCGTTTCTAGATCCCTCCTAACATCTGGGAGAAGTCCAAGCAGACATGTCGCCAAGAAGACACCAGCTGCGAAACAACTCAGGATACTTAAGGTCCTTCTGTAATAGGTCTGTTGATGGAAGCTTATACCACGTGCACTTTGTTTTTGCATGCACCTGATGATGAGTAACGGAAGCACCCCTAGAACCACAGTGAATAAAAACAGTCCGAATATCACTAGGACCTTCACGACCCGGACATCCACCATCTTGCCAACCGCTTCAGTCAATACACATTACTGAAATTTCAGTACAGGTAAGATTAAGTAAAATAGGACGTTTGTCCTCGGGCGTTAGACCACTATCTACATCTGTCACCATTTCAAAACAATCGAACAATGACATCAGGATATAATCGATGATAGTATACAAATGAAGACAGATTGTAAACAGCTACCTTCTAGTTAAATATGTAAACAGTAATCCAGCTAGATATATGTAATCAGTAAATAAACTAGACACATATTATCAGTAAACTAGCTAAACTATGTTACCAGTTAACTAACTTTAGATATTCTTATCAGTAAATGAGCTATCTTTCTTGGCCCTTTATATACGTCTTGCAGTCTTTGGCCTTTCTTGATTTCTTGAAGACCGTTCCTTTAACCCAGCTATGTCTCATTCCCTGTTTGTAACTCTGACAGCTTTCCTGAGGCGAAATCACCGTACTTTTCAGAATTGTTTTTAGCNGGGGGGTTCCATCGGGCACAAAGCTTTAAGCACATGGTCAGAAAATGTGAAATGTACTACTGTCTTGTGAAATGCCAACCATATGAGCTATTTCAGAAACAGTACAGCAACCATCATCCTGAAATATTGCTTTCACAGCAGCAATGATCTTCGTTAATGCTGCAACAACTTTGATGTCAACTTTACCATTCTTAAATGTTTTCACCAACCTGAAAGCAGTTCTCATTGTGACGGCAGAGGTAACTTTTACGCTGTACAACTCTACATGTATCTGTTTAAGCGGTATCTGTAAAGCACACCATGCTTTAATAAAGGAGCTTATTTCATATTTAGTTTCAACCTTCATTTTAGCATTGTAAGTAGCCAATAGTCAAGAATGTATATAATTTAACAATGAATAACTTGTACAATGTTTGTCGGATTATGTCGGAAATTTGCACGTGCATTGTTCTTTAAAAGCTTTTAGCAGCTGCCAGGGCGCTAAACTATTTTATTGACCTTCGTCATGACTTTCATAAATATGCATCTGCTATACATTGCCAAACAGCATACAGCTAAATGTGTTTTTTTTATATCTAGTTAAATTGAAGTATGAATTGTTTTTAACCTTTAACATGTCATCAAATGAGCTGAAAAGAAATTATAAAATATGTGTAGTATATTAGTTATCATAGTGTCATCGTAAGGAATTTGTGTTGTCTTCAAGTTGATGGGTGTTATTCCTACCTACATGTAGGGTGTGTCTAACGATGCAGTATGTAGAAATATTTTTATTACATGTTTGCCAGTGATATATCGGATTCTATCAACTTGGTAAAAGTGATATTTTCACACTGTGACAAATATCAAAAGTGATATTTTCACAGTGTGAAAATATCACTTTTTGGTATTGACCAATTATAATGGTATCTTCTATTCGCTGCATTCTAAGGCAACGATTTTGTGTTCAGATTCAAATGAAGCGACGGTAGAATATGTTGTTATGGTAAATATGTGGTACACACACATAAGTATTTACATAAACAATCATACCAGAAAATAGCAGAAACATCGGAATTGCGTTTAATTATGTGAAAATGTGTGTACGTGCTGTTTAGTGAACATAAAGTAACCTTTTGAAAACTTTCCATCGAATTTCTAACCCGATTTGACTGATCGGAGGACTGTCTGCTGCAAACCTTAGTTACGTAGCTAAACTTGAAATCGGGGGTGGAGCAAGAGGTGGTTTATACTACAGGGACCTGAGATTTGTTACAGCTATATTTGGACATCTCATGGCCTTGTGGTTTATACAAAACGTACGCATGTCTTCGGTGTATGACCTGGAGTTTCATGTCTATTTGAATAAGCTAACAATACGGTATTTTTAGAAACAACTGTGGAGGTACAGTCACGTTTGAACTTACAGAAAATTATTTTTACGCTGTAGATTTTCAAGACCTGTCAAATGTATACACGGAACTCCGCCAAAGGGACGTATTAAAACTTGGTGGCCAAGTTTGGTTTACAATATCCGACTATCTCCTCACCAGCGGAATATATTAAGTGGGGAATATACTAGTAATTTATTATCAATAAGTTTAAAAAGACGTACAACAAATGTGATGTTGATGACGAATTTCATTTTTAATTCTGAAAATCCCTCTTTATTCTATGAGCGTTCTCAGTCATTATAGTGGATGTTATTTACCTATACATGTACATCACTCGGTATATGATAATTATCATATTACATATCTTGTGTTTTAAAGCCGTAAGGCTGATGGAATAAACAACTGGATTTTAAAATATAATTAAAATTGCATCCTCTCAAAGTTAGCGTTCCTCTCCGATACTCTCATATAAGGAATAGGGATGTCAAACTAAGAGATGATTTTAGCGTGTTTTAATGTTAGCTAACCGGGAACGTTCGTTTATGTTATTGTAGTGTTTATACAAATAACTATCTTTATCTTCCGGTTAGCATTACGTCGCTAGAAAAATGTTCATGCCACGTAAGTCCTTATAAAAGTGTCCGTAGAATTTTTGAACACTAACATATATGTACCAGTAAAATTAAATGATATGAAATAGATTGTCAACTCCATGGATTTGTTTTCAAAGACTTTTCTACACGTCCGTAACTTTAAAAAGAATACAGTACATGCATGGTTTCTATACGAAAAGGTCAAGAGAATGAATTATTTATTAATGAACTTATGATGTTTTCTGTGTCCACGGGTACAGAAAATGCACAGTTACAAATTAAAGGTGAACAGCGTTCGATCACTCAAGCTCGTCTGATACAGTCTCATCTTACCGAAAATCCCCAAACTACAGAACGGACCCAGGAAATTTTGAAAGGGAAGAGGCCATGTTTCATTTTTGGATTTTATGTCTGTGCACGTTTACGTCCCTCGTGCTAATAGGTCGAAGGCTCGTGATGAACACCAACGGCCTCAATTACATCTCGTCCAATTAAATATCATTTGGTACATTTTCAATGCAAATAAAAAAGCAAAATTGGTCCGAAATATTTTTGAATTGTTTACCGTGATATCAATTATTAAAAAATGTTGAAATTTAATATCCTTTCCAGAAACATAACTGTGTTTGTTTTTAGCGGACTTTGCGCGTGTATACTGTTACCTAAAACTTGTACTTTGAATATATATAGATACACCTGTTTTTGGTATATTGTCCTTCCTCATATTTTTTGTTGGAAAGTTCCTGAAAAAAAAATCAAAATTTTACAAAACTTCACACAATTATCCCTGTCATTGATATCTCGTGACCTGTTAAAAGGTCAAAGCCACTAATCATGATATGGCTAGTCGGCAGGAGGAATGATACTTTCAAGGTAAATGTCACGGCTGAAAAATCCTAATTTGTTGTGCACATAGTAATACATATTGGCAAATGGCAGGTGAGGTTTGGTTTCCAATTCGACTACTGCATATTTACTTACCAATATGAGGGCTGCCAAATTCCGATTGGTTTCTTAGGTTTCCGTGTAATAACTTCTCCAAAAATGGTTCAGTTTTAACCTTTGGTCTGCTCCTACATATTGGCAGTGTCATGTTGCTAAATTGAAGAATTTGTATTTACTCATAATTGATGAGGCTACCCATTTCGAATTGGTTCATTTATTTCTGTGCAATAACATGAAACAAATAGGTTACTTTCAACTTAATTTGGTATGCATAAAATTAATTTCCAGATCTTTAAATTACTGTTATGTTATGGATAAGGCTAAATTTTCAGTATTCAGTAGAATGCTGGAGAGTTTCATGGCGAGTCTTCTTAGGATTATCCGTCCTTTTGAACAGTGTGTACATAATATAACACTAATTAACATGTCCTGCAAGCTTTGGATATCTATTCAACAAATTTGATTGGTTATTATTGAATTTTAACACCATATTGACATATCTTATATATATTTAACTAAATCATATATTACTATATCTTTTTTCCATGGCATTTGCTACAAATGCTTCAAGTACAACGTATACAAGAGGTATCAGTGGTACTAAAATGATTTTTAAAATGTATTCATTAAGATTAACTGATTCAGAACTATGTGTTATTTTTATGAAGTCCAATTGATTTCTTTCCACAATTTGACACTGGAATTTGACATTTCAACGATGAGGCTAAATTAAAAACTAAATGGAGTACAAGAGCTTTATTTCAACTGCACTATTCCCATTTTTGCACATGCAATCTAATTCTCAAAATAAGATGATCATGATTACATGAACATGAGTACTAGGCTAGATGATAATGATTTAGATAAGAACATGATAATCAGCAATGAAAACAAGTTTAGTAAATATTGTTCATTAATTTTATTTGAATAATATTTATTATAGAATAACATAACATTATTTTGATAACATGATAAATGGTATATATATATATATGCTGTTATTTACAAACAATATTAGATTCTTAATTTTTTGCACCAATGGCATAACAAATATGTGTTACCCTGAGCCAAACCTTTGTTCTAGGAAAACTGTTCCAGTCACTGTACTAAACCCTACTATCAGAAAGACTACTTTCACTAATCTAATGTCACAAGAATTGAATTCATGAGGAAGCACTTCAAAGAAAGTTATATAAAGAAATGTTCCACAGGCAATCCCTTGGAGAATGCCCTGCACAAGGCTGGATACTTTAGAATCCCACAGATCTATGATACCAATACCAATCCCAATTCCAACAGGAGCAGATAATCCAAATATTGCTAAAGACCTTACTATTGCAGTCCTTGAAAGTTTACTCTGAACCAAGTTCATGCCCAAACTGAAGCTAAGAATTCCTTTATGCAGCAGAAGAGCTATGAATATACTCAGAACTGACTCTGTATTTTTTTGAAGACCAACTGCTAGTCCTTCAAACAATGAATGGAGAGATATTGCAAGTAGCAACAGCAGTGAACGGAGCGTGGAATGTTGATGTACAAAGTCATCGTGGACGTGACTATCGAGACTATTTTCTCTGTCGAAGTTACGAGATGCATAGATAGGTTCATCACTTATACCTGATATTGAATGTTCACTTGAGACGGACTGGTTAAATCCCCTTTGGTCTACAGCGTTGCCTATGGTTTCATGATCTTCCTTCAGAAGAGGTGTCTTGCTATTGTCAGTATTGTGATTATTTGTTTGGCAGTTTCCTGGTTTTCTTTCCTTAGCAGTGAGAACAATTTGTTCGATTGTCAGTACTGCAAAGAGTCCAAACACCATTGTTAACTCGGCAACAGGAAAGTCCGTTTTCACTTGAAGAGCAACCAGTGCTTTTTCTAGATCCCTCCTAACATCTGGGAGAAGTCCAAGCAGACATGTCGCCAAGAAGACACCAGCTGCGAAACAACTCAGGACACTTAACGTCCGTCGGTAACAGATTTGTTTGTGAAAACTTATACCACGTGCACTTTGTTTTTGCATGCACCTGATGATGAGTAACGGAAGCACCCCTAGAACCACAGTGAATAAAAACAGTCCGAATATCACCAGGACTTTCACGACCTGGACATCCACCATCTTGTCAGCCGAGTCAGTATATACACATTATACAACTTTCAATACAGGTCAGATCAAGTTATATATAACGCCATGTGTCATGGGTTATTATATATAACGTTCATACATCTTTTGTCATCGGAAATTTTTTTTAGTGACAGTGACATCCGGAAGTAATTTTGAAAGGATAAAAGTAAAGACAAAACCGGTAATTGTTTTCATTCCGAAGTTTCCGGATTAATTTGTGAAGCATATTCGCCAGGTATTGCCAAAAAAACTTGTATACAGTTCAGTTGTTTATATTTTAAAAAAACCGGGTTGTTTTCAAATGTCTAATGTCGTAAAATTATAATAAAAATGTTTATTTCCAGAACAATAGTTTACAGTACTCTAGCAATACTCTAACCTTACTGTTTCTAATTTTACAATAATGAAACATGGCGCGAGGAGTCAACATGCTAATGTAAACATTCCAACGTGAGTAGCAGTGCCAGAGTTTTGAGTGCAGTTACATTTCTTAGTCGTTGTGGATTGGCATGTATCTCGTTGCCACTTTTAAAATATATACAAATTAAAATCATTCCTTGTACTGATAGCTTCGATACTAACAGTGACTCGATTCATGCCCTTCTCAGGCTTCTGACAGTTGGACCACAGGGGTTCGTTAATAATTACTTGTAAATATCTGAAATACTGACTTTGGTCAAAGCACATCTAATCACAGGAGACTATATCAGTATAGCATATATGTATTTCACACATTTTTAACGAACCCCTGTGGTTGGATCAAAGGAGTCTGAATATCTGTTCAAAATTAATAATAACCGTGATGTAATTATTTCCGAGCCTGTTGTACTTAAGGCTATAAAGGAGACAAATCCAAACAAAACACAGGGACCTGATAACATCCATCCACAACTTATAGCTAGTACAGCAAACTCCATAAAAAAACCCTGACAATATTATACAACAAACCATTTAATGAAGGAAAGTTACGTAACAATGGAAATCAGCAATCGTAAGACCAATATTTTAAAAAGGATCAAATATACCCCCAATCAGTCTTACTAACAGTTACAAAGGCTAACAGAATCCTGGATACTATCTTCCGTACTTTCACATATATGGACGCAGTTATGTTTACTCTATTGTACAAATCACTCGTCAGACCACATTTAGAGGATGGAACACCTATATGGTCCCAAATCTTTGTCAAGGACAGAATCTCCATCGAAAATGTGCAAAGAGGGACTACAAAACGGATCAAAAATATATATCAAATCTACCATATGATGAAAAGTTGCGAAAACTGGGACTGCCTACGCTCGAATATAGAAGGGAAAGAGCCGACCTAGTCGAAATATATAAGATCCTAGATAACATCAACCATATGTGGGGACCAGGGGGCATCCAAAAAAGCTGTTCAAGAAACCGTTTCGCGTTGAAGTAAAAAAAAATGTCTTCAACAATAGAACAATAACAACATGGAACAGCCTACCGGAAGTGATTGCTACAGCAATGAACCTAAATAGCTAGGTCTAGGTTTTGTGTGAGCAACATGACCTACATGTATATACCGCCACAACTCATCAATGTGTAAATAATGGACTTTTATCATTTTATGCGCAATCGGTTGGACATTTGAAATAAGTAATGAAATGCAATCAAGACATCTCCAAAAGCTAAAAAAACTTACAACGATGTAGATAACAGCGAAAGATACAGCGAAAGATAAGCAATCCAGTGTAATATACAGTACATTTCACCTAATATCACGTCTGTTAATGTCACTTTTCGGTTATTATCATGTTTTTTTGATGCACCGTTTTTCCTGCTATATAATCTATGCAATTCAATTCTTTTATTATCACCTGATTTTATGTTGATTTCTCTTAATATCACTTTATTTTGGCCACTGCCACAAAAAAAATACAGGTAAATGGTGGTAATGATTCATGATAAATGCCCTGGGGACCTTCTTTCACACCCTGGACGCATTATGTAAACAATGCCTTGACCTAACAGGGTATTTTTTACACCTGGCTGACTGTCAAACAATAGGTTACACCTGGCTGACTGTTAAACAATAGGTTGACTTACATACTTGTTAACATGATATTCACCTGTGGTTGGGGAGCTAGGGCAGTCTAACATCTGTAAACTTTTCTAATGCCAAGTGTGATGTATTCTTTCAACTAATTATAACATGTGTACTATCTTCGATTACACACTTGCAGCAAATATCTAAGGAAATTAACCCATAAAAAGATGTCACTAGAGAAAGAACAGTATAAATATCAAGATATAGGTAAATATTTACCAAGTCTCATGTTTACAATTGAATTTGATGCAGAATACCAGCCAAACACTTGTATGTCTACATCACTACTGCAGTAAACAATCATAATTATACAAACGTACTGATCGTCATTTTGCTACTTAACAATATGAAATGTAACTGCGTACTGAAATGAAATACAAATAATAAATTTATTTCTATACTTATATCTATATTTCAACTAGGGTATAGAACAAGGTTAGTTACAAAATATCAATCTTCTTCGTAGAGCCACATCACTTAGGCATTTGACTAAGTTCACTTCCGGTTTTGAGGGTTAAAAAACATCAGAAAATATGTATTCTGTTTATGTCATGTTTCGGTTAATATCATGCTTTTCTCTGACAAATGGGAAGTGATATTAAGAGGAATCTACTGTAATTAAAAATAGCACAGGTGTCTAAAATTCTGTCAACAAGACTTAAACATTTTGTGTATAACATCTGTATGTATATATATATACATCTGTCATCTTTGCAGCATTTACATTTAGTATTTTTTCCATCAATTGTATTGATTTGAACTGCATGCATGTGTTTTAAAAGAAAACAGTAACTAATATAATGTAGACATACATAGTTATTGTAGTAATATGAAAATTTAAAACAGTTATCTACATGTAAGTTTTAGAAAACATGTGCTTACATTGATTTTGGCCAACTGTCTGATCTGTAAATTATTAATTATTTTATATATAAATCACAGGCTTACACCTGGTAACAAGACACCCCCCCAACCTGGCAACCCCAACAGGACCCACACACACACTTTTTTACCTTTTTTTTGCACAGGCTCCTTAGGCTTATATTTATATCACTAACAAAATATATGGTAATACTTGTGATAAGCGTATACTTTTTCAATAGTGTTATTCATAAAAAACAGAGTACCCAGCACTGTCTAAAAGCATATCAAGATGGGAGTTTTGGAAAGTTCAATGATGAATTGATTATGACGGAATTTCTTTTTTAACAGATGATTTCTTTCCTAAGTATCTTTTTAACAGTAGACTTATATTCCATCATAGACAAGGTGTTCAATTATAATTCACATTTTGATGTTGTAGCCATGACCATGAAGAGTTCAATGGCTGGTCGACTGACCATGTCCTCCTTGTTGGCCCCAAGTCTGGACAGCAGTCTGGCCAGTAGTGTTTCTTCACAGAACAGGAGCAGTGCAAGCCTCACTAAGGCCGAAAAGGAGATCAAGGTAGTCTTCAAGCGTCACAGAGGGGGGGGGGGGGAAATATTGTAAACCTATATGAGAAATTACATATACAAGCATTAAAGATATCCAAAATGTTCCATCATACATGATACAGATGTCAATCTTTTAGTGGCATTAATATTGTGTATTATTTATTGAGGCAACATTTACTTAGTCTTAGAATGACATTATTATAGATATAAAGAATTAAAATGTATGCTGCATTATTTTGAAAAAATGCTTTGGATAGATGCTATATATGGTTAGACAATAAAAGAACTATGTACCATGTAGTTGAAATATATATCTATATAAACATGTATTATATACAGCCCAGAGAAAAATACTAGACTTATTTTGTGGGTTTTTTTCCTGGTTGTGATGAACTAGTAGCTACCGGTAGATGTATAACAGTATTTATACAGGTATACATTTCACTACATTAATATCAATTACAATGTGTGTTGTAATTTATTTGGGTATGCATATTGTATAAGTCTGTTGTAAACAATTACATGTACCTTGAATTATGTGGGTTTTGTAATTTGTAGGATTATGTTAATTTATGCTTTTGATAATTTTAGAATTACATATCCATGTTACATGCACTTTCATATAATGTATACTGTATAACATGAAATGTTCATGGGTTATTTCTATCATGCTTTGCAGTCATTAAGATTGTTTCATGTTACAAACTTTCGTGGATACCCCACCCCATATAAACAAACAGTGGTCAAGTATATCAATTCAATTTAGTTATTTTCGAAGTTCAATATAAAACCACCAATGTTTATTCCATCTTTTTGTATTGCAGAGTTATCTGCTCTTGTGAGCAGGTATTGATTGTTACGTCATTGGTTTGTGTGAGAAAATTACGTCGTTTTCTCAAAAATTGATGTCGTTAACTTACTCTCACAAACAAATGATATAACAATCAATACCTGCTCACAAGAGCAGATAACTCTGCAATACGAAAAG
This sequence comes from Mizuhopecten yessoensis, assembly GCF_002113885.1. NCBI lineage: Eukaryota > Metazoa > Mollusca > Bivalvia > Pectinida > Pectinidae > Mizuhopecten > Mizuhopecten yessoensis. The sequence continues at coordinate 513,951 of NW_018408099.1, forward strand.
ACGGAATACACAGCAAACATTTTGTGTTATACAATACCTGGAAGTTTTTGCAACAGTTTCACTTTTGCCTTTTACACCCTGTGCAACGTGGGCAAATTTACCATGACAGCGAATATTATTACACAATATAACATATAAAGTCATTACATGTGAAGGGAAAAATTAACACTTGGCGAATGTTTGACAAGGCGATAATTTTCTGGTGTACAGTTTATTAATCTTTGCTCTTGATTATTGATCATTCATTTGCATATACATATGTGTATTTAATTTGCAGTCACTAAAAGCAGAAAATAACAAACTCAGAAAAGATTTGGAGGATGTAAGGTATGTAAGATAATTATACATATATATATATATACTAAGACCCATTTCTTAGAGACTGGATCTCTTAAGTTCTTTTTATTTACAAATAACATTTCTTGAATAGAATAACCATTTACAGTAAAACACTTATATAATTACATGTCTTAAGTCTCTTTTCGAAAACATAACTGTCTCTACAGTTTTAGGCTACCAATGGTATCTGAAAGCTGTTGGTCGTTTTAATAAAATTTGAGTCACCATAGCCACTTTCAATATTCAAATTGATGTTTGTCTTTTACCTTAAGTTTGTTCGACGTCTTTATTTTGCATTTGTTTTTGTCAACCATTTGTTGGCCCTAATGACCTATCCTGTCTTGATGGACCGTTAAGCATTTAATAATAATAATAATTGAATAGAATATTGATTTTTTTCCCCAGTAAAACATGTATCGCTTTGTTTATTGTATTAATGTACAATTATTATAAGTACAACTAACCAGAAGACTTAAAGTCTGAATGTTACTTTCATGTTTATTATGTTGCTTGCAGATCTCTGTATAACCAGTTAGTGTCTGAAAATTCTCACGAGAAATTTGACGAAAGAAGAATCACACTATTGAAGTCCCAGATCATACAACTAGAAAGACAGGTATATAAGACCCCATGTTAAAAGCTATTTACCGGTATTGTTGTGACCATGATCAATAATAGTTGAAAATTAGTTTGTTTTATACCATGGCTGATATCAATTTATATTTTATTCCATGACTGCTGTATGTTTTATCATTTTGAGTTCCTTAGCCAGTTTTTGATTATTTCAAAGAATGAGATAATATAATGCAGGTAGTGTGATATAAAATATTTGGAGAAGTATCACTTGCATTATGACATCATATCTTACAGTAAATTTTGTTCCAATCTAAGAACCTAATTCTCATAAAAAGGCTATATTTCCTTTCATATATATAAACCACTAATTGCTGCTGATTTTCCGTTAACAGTAGTCAGTTCTGATTTTCCACTAATTTTTTGAAAAGCAGTCAGTAAGTCATTGTTATAAGGTTTATATGAATACAGAAATAACACAACTTGTTTACTGTGTTATAAGGTATTGATGATGTCAGAGGCCCTTAGTTCACGGAGCGGTGCCCTCATGGAGGTGGAGAATGCCCTCACCTGGCTTGCAGACAAATGCCGGTATGTAACACATTTGATAATTCATTTATCTTGTCTGCATAATAATGTCTGAAAAGCTGATTTTTTTTATATAAAACCTTATAGATACAAATGTCATGTATCACAATTGTGTATTATCTTTATAATTGGTCCATACCCACAAGGTCAAGGTCACAAGCATGGGTCAAATATGTATTAAAATTGAACCGGTACAAAAACATTCTCCCTGTGTTTTTACTTATACCCACCAAGTCAACTGCATTTTTGCAGGCTAGGTCAACTTTACATTAAGTCTGTTGTAGCAATAAATTTTACAGTATCATTGTATGTTGCTATTTAGGTACGTTAGATAATTACTGATGTGTCCTTGTCTCCACAGACACTACATAACCCTGGATGTCAAAGGAGCATCGGTCAGTGTTCCCAGTTCAGACTTCACACAGATGGTCCATACAGCTGAGTCAAGCAGAATCAAATTATTCAAGAACATTGAGGTATAATTGATGGTATAAAGGAACGATTTCTGTATAGATAAAACAATTTTAACATTCTTGTCAGTAAATATTTACCCAACCTGTTCCCAGGACAAAGTGAGGAGGGGGCTTATTTGCGAGAGGGGGCTTATTTGCGCTCAAATACGGTATATTTAAATATTTGGATACTTTGAATATATTGCTTTGCAGATATTAATATTTCAATATCAATGTTTTATCTACAGAACAGCTCCACACAGGCACAAGGCCAGGCTCTGATGTTTATGAATGCCTTTATCAAGCCGAACTCCTCCCAGGGTTGTACCCTGTTAGATGTAGCCTCAGGAAGACTTGACTACCTCAATCTCAAACATGTGGTAAGTTTGGCATAATGCAGACCTCAAATTGTAATGGCAGCAATGGTTTTGATGTTACTTCTGTTTTCCAGATACATGTATATGTAGATATTGTAGTAATCGGCAACAAAAATGATATATTTTTCAATGTAATATTTAACAAAAAATGTGAATAACGGGTTCAGATAGTGGTAATAAATAAACGTTAAAAAAATATATGTTTTTATGTTCTGATTGAAATAAAGCACCTTATACTGCATTTAAAACTTTGTACCATTTCTGTTGTCGGTAAAATATTGTACCATTTCTGTTGTCGGTAAAACACTGTACCATTTCTGTTGTTGGTAAAACATTGTACCATATCTGTTGTCGGTAAACTTTGTACCATTTCTGTTGTTGGTAAAACATTGTACCATTTCTGTTGTCGGTAAAACATTGTACCATTTCTGCATATATTTACCAGTCAAAGCTAGAGGGCAAGTTATCGTCACTATACAAGGACCTAACACAGCTTCACGAGATTATGGAGAATCCACAGGACGGATCAGTGATGACTTCGGGGTGTGTAGCGAGTGTGATCCGTGATAGGGCATCCACACAGCTCCTCAGGTCCTGTGCTCGCCTCAAGGACTGTTGTGGGGACCTGCTGTCCCTTTCACTTCTGTACCCCAGTGCACCATGGGTAATTATAATGATTTTTAGTAAGCTCACATAAATCTGTACTCTAGCTAGTGGGAAAGCGCACTTTAGTTTGGGCTCATTTATACATATAAATTAGAGATCAAAAGTAAAATACCCTCGTAAACCTATACCGTATTTTGATGGCCATAGCCGTAGGCAAGCAACATATTGTGGTCTAGTAAAAATTTGCTTTAACATGTATCTCACATTCTTGGTAGGCATCGTCCTTGTGCTTTAGAGAACCTGTGTCCTACAGTGAAACCTGGTGTACCCTAATTCAGTCTTTATATAAGGCACATCCTTTCTTGTGTTTTATTGTAAGCCAGGTTACACATGTATCTAAGTAATGCATCCTGGGTAAGTTTTGCTTACACTTTATCCTTACTTGATGATTTAGCATCCAAAATGTTATTTAACCAAATATTCTTCTTATAAGCTCTGTCAATTTGGACCCTGGTTCTCTAGATCTCTAGAATATAAATACTTTGTAACAAATTACACTTATAAATATCTATGGGCCAAATTCAGATACTCCATCTTTTTATGACAACATAGTAGAATCAATAGATACTTTTAAAAATGAATGTTTTATAATATGTGGAGATTTTAACTTAGTATTAAACCCTGAAATTGATTATGATAAAAGCTATAAAAATATCAATAACCCAAAAGCTAGAGAAAATATCTTACAAATAATTGAAGAGTTAGGAATGGTTGATGTTTATAGGGAACAGAATCCTGATAATAAAAGATATACATGGAGAAGAAGTAATCCAATTAAACAAGCCCGCCTAGATTTTTTTCTCATTTCTGAAAACTTACTACCTAGTGTAAATAAAACTGATATTGAGCCAGGATACAGATCTGACCATTCTATACCATTTATTATATTAAAATTTAATGAATTTAAGAAGGGGAAAGGACTATGGAAGTTTAACAATTCTTTATTGCATGATTTAGACTATCTTGAAATTGTAAACAAAATTATTTTAGACGTTAAAACCCAATATGCTCTTCCAGTGTATAATCCACACAATATATCCAATATTCTGGACTCTGAGATCCAATTCGTTATAGATGATCAGCTGTTTTTTGAAACGTTATTAATAGAAATTAGAGGGAAAACTATTTCATATGCTTCACATAAGAAAAAACAACAGAACCATTTAGAAAACAATTTAAAAGATATTATAAAACATTTAGAATCGGTTGAAAATATTGATTTTGATAAATTAAAGGAGAAAAAACAAGAATTAGAAAATATAAGATTACATAAACTAAGAGGTAGCATTATTAGATCTAAAGCTAAATGGGTTGAAGAGGGAGAAAAGCCAACTAACTACTTTTTTAATCTCGAAAACAGAAATTATACCTCAAAAATAATTCCAAAAATAGAAAAAGAAAATGGGGATATAATAACTAATCAAAATGAGATACTTAAAGAAGTTAAATTATTTTATGAGTCTTTATATACCAATGATGATAATATAGATGATGTTAATTTAGACAACTTTTTACATGACTTTCATGTTCCTAAACTGAATAATATAGAATCTGATAGTTTAGAGGGCATTATAACTCTTAAAGAAGCATCACATACATTAAA
>NW_018408099.1:521459-535765 GCF_002113885.1 Mizuhopecten yessoensis
AAAAAAAAAAAAAAATACTTTGTGCTTTTTTATATATATATAATTTCAGCCTCCATTGAAAAAATCTATGCTGAAAGATGTGACCTGTGATCATGTAATGAGCAGTCTTCCTAGTCTACCAAAGTCCAAAATACCAGAGGTCAAGCGAGTGATGACCGCTCTCCTTAAAGCCCAGAATTACCATCATCACATGCTGACCCAACAGGTAACAGCCCTCCCTCGTCCTATAGCTAGAACCATATATGAGAATATTTTACCATGATTGCTAACATATCAAAGTGAGAAATACATGCCCTCTGGGCCTCCTGTTTCATAGGGTTTGTTATATCAGGGATAGAGTCCTGAAACTATAGCCCAATAAAGTTATTGATATCCCCAGAACATAGGGAAATTTAGGAAAATAGCATTTATTGTTACATTATTTTTGTATAAGGCAAAAAGAGTTGATTTGTTGAAACTAAGTTCCCAATATAATTTCTTGAACTTTCGTACTAAAGATTATGAAAATCATTAACTAAGCAGTAACTTAATGCAGTCACTTACATTGTCCTTACTTATGAAATGCCTTGAAACTTTTTGCATATAAGTAATATACGCTTGAAATTTATAATTTTCAGATCAAAGGATTGAAAGAAGAAGTAAAATTCCACCAAGCTGTGTACAATCTCCAGATCTCCTATTCTGAGACACTACTGACAGCTGTAAGGTATGGTATATGTATTAGCTGGTAGACGAGTACATTATAGTATGCTGATATTGTTTATAACAGTAAAAAATAAGTTTGTAATGTCAGTCGCTGCTAAAGTTAGACCATATGTAAAAGATGTGCATTAACTAGGTTGCCTTACAAGCATCAGCTGTAGGGAATTTCCCTTTAGCTCAGTGGTCTTGAGAGCCAAGGTTCGCAGGTTCGAGCCCCAGCGACGGCACTATCATTATGTCCTACTACACATATGCATACAATTGTATATACTTTGTAACATTAGAAAGAGTCTATCCCATTTGACTAATATAACTTTTCTGTTGTTTAATATTAAGTCATTTAAATGTACACTTCTTGAATTGCTTGGTACAATTTTGGTAGAAAGAATGATCATGTATATATGTTTGTAGCTTGACACTGTTAGTAACTTACTATTGAGATACCCTTAAAGTCCAAATCCTAAAAAACATGACTAAAATAATATGAATTACCATTCACGAACATCCATTAGTTTCTTCATTATTGGTGCATCAAAACTTATTACTGTATCTAGTGTCTTCCTTGTTTGTCAGACATTTGTACTACACTGTATTGAAGTTCTATGATGTGATAAAACATGATAATGCTTGTGTTTGATACAGGGAAGGTTACAGAGAATTTGAAAAGTCCACCAATGAGTTTCTTATCAAGCCTCTACGTGGTGAGTTAACTGTAATACTCTGTTAGTACACATGTGTTATGTATATACAAGTTCAAGTTCAAGTTCAATTTGTTTATTTAAGTGTCACAAATCACAATTACATTTATGTTCATTAATACATATAAAATACTTGTACAAAATATAAATCAATTCCATTGGTACATATAAAATACTTGCAGTTGGCTGTTTCCTAGAACTTAAAATACATGTACCTCATCATTTAGCTCTGTAAGATCTATAAGATCTACAATACATGTGGGCGTGATATGCAAATTTTCTAAGAACAAGGCACATTTGTGTGACGTCATCAACAGTTTATGTGTGAGTTAATCAATTCTTATACAAACTTCAGACTGTTACTTATTGTCCACTGATCTGACTAATGAACAAGATAGTTAAAGACCGTTCACAGAAAATTGCAGTAAAAAGAAACAATATTTGTTTATCTTGGACAGGTCATGAAGTGATAACTCCAGCATCCTAGCTATCCAGGGGTTACGCTCACTTTCGCTCTCTACACCCATGACATATTCCAGGGGTGTAAAGAGCGAATGTGAGCATAACCCTTGGATATCGAGGATGTAACTCCAGTTGAGCATGTGTAAATTGAAAAGATAGCGAAAAGCCTCTTAGCCTGACCAAAAGCCTCATAGCCTGACCAAAAGCCTCATAGCTTGACCAAAAGCCTAGCTTGACCAAAAGCCTCATATAGCCTGACCAAAAGCCTCATAGCCTGACCAAAAGAAAGAAATAGATGGCCAAAAGCCTCATAGTCTGACCAAACGCCTCATAGTCTGACCAAACGCCTCATAGTCTGACCAAATGCCTCATAGCCTGACCAAAAGCCTCATAGTCTGACCAAAAGCCTCATAGCTTGGCCAAAAGCCTCATAGTCTGACCAAAAGCCTCATAGTCTGACCAAAAGCCTCATAGCCTGACCAAAAGCCTCATAGCCTGACCAACAGAGAGAATTATTCCTTTTGCTTTTGCCATCTATTCAATTTACATCACCTCATAACCTGACCAAAGTATAAAACTATTACTGAAATTAGTTAAAAATGATAACAAAAGAGATCCCTTTTCTCTGATAATGTTCATGTCTGAAAAGTCTATATTCTCAAACCTCAGAGCCTGTGTTCATGAAACTGTTGAAACTCAAGCATAGATTTTGTGATCAAACCAGTTTTCTTGTAACTCACTTAAATCATATTAAACGATCAAAAAGTCAAATGGAAACATTGAAAAAAATATTTGGCTTGAAGTCTCTTCAATTTCTCCCAAATCATTGACAAATTAGGTGGTATTATTAATTTATAACCGTAACAAGAAATTAGGCTTGAGCACAAAATCCATGCTTGAGCATGAGCACAGTTTCATAAATAAGGGGCCAGTTCTAACTCAGATTAATTTCTTGAGAATCATGACACCATATAAGAACAGCTAAATTAATTTTACAGTTGTGTGACATGTTTGGTTGCAGATATTTTGGAGGCCTATTTGACTATGAAAACATCAGGCAATGAGAACGGCCTTAGACAGTTCCTGACTTGTTTTAAGAACAGTGAGGATCAGGTGAGGGCAGCTTTGAATAATTGACAATCATGATAGAAATAGTATAGATCTGGTAACAGCTTAAGTAGACAGTCAAACACTGCCAACCATTAAATCTCAGTATGGTAGAGGGTAGGAATTCCATCCCTGCACTGTTCACCACTCCTAAGAGAGCACCAGAGAATAATTCTTGGTATACATTAGGCAAAGAGCCTTATATAGGACAAGGGTTTAATATCCCTACTTTTTGTTTTTATGCAGGATTTTTTTTTTATGAAGTTGCAAACATCAAAAAAAAATGTATCAATTAAGAATTTCCTTTTTTAATGAAAGCTCCAAAGTGTGTGTTAAAAATTGATGACAGATGTCTATTTCATAACAACATTGTTGGTGTTTCATTATTTTCCAAAATTTCAGCTGATGGATGCTGTCCTGAAACTGTCAACAGAGGGTAAACCTGAAAATGGTCAGTATTCTAAACAGGTTGATAAACTCATGATCATTTCATAAGTTCTAAAGCTTCACCATAGGAATCAGTATTTTCAGTCTATCTATGTTCTCCTTTGGCAGAGTCTTGGGGCATAAATGGGGCCGATCTTTTGTTAATTGTAAAGATCATTAATTTTGGGTCTTTAATTGGAAAGACATTAAAATAAACTGGTATGTAGTGGGGAAAAATTGTTTTTTTTCATTTTGAACCTTTCAATGCTGTAATGATTTCCGCACCCTTCTCAATTGAAATACAAGTAATACATATCAAGCTATGTGCTAATGTTTACCATCATAACAAATTAAGCCCATGTTACGGAGGGTGAAAGGAGTCAAAGTTAAACAGTGGCGAGTAATTCTAGGTATACTGTACACAATTTCAGCCAAAGTTCTTATCATTCAAGTGTCTTGTCATTAAACATGAAACAGAGGAGAAATACCACCTCCAGAAATAACATGATGTCACTGATCTTGTCCCTCCACAATTCATACCTTGTAATTATTTTTTTAAGTTTTCCTTCAACTTTTCGTGATAGGATGTGGGGCAGAGGTTCTGTCCTATTTTGGGGAGGAGTTTACCAAATCTCTTGACAAGGCTGTGAAGCAAAGTCAATGGAAGAGAGACAAGGCAGGAAGGGAAAGGGCAGAATTGAAGGAGGAGCAACATAAACTGGAAGAGGAACTCCGTAGTCTCCTGGACAAACAGGAAAGCTCATACCAGGAAATGTTTCCTCCTACTGGTGACACACTAGCAACCAGTGACACCAGCACCCTCACAGGTAAATGTGTGGAATGTTTTTCTGCAGTTCAGTTACCTTGGAATGATAATTCGATCTCCTTAGCATGGAACTTCTTTTTTATATCTTATCTTAGCTGGCCTCAATAAGTAAGCATATAATCTATTTTCAGGCAATGAAGAAATAGAGGTCAGCCCCAAAAACAGACAATCAGCTGGGAAATATAACACTGACAATAGATTACAAGACAGTGACCAGCACAACAAGGATTCGATAGAACATTGTACGGAGGACATATCAGGTCTAAGTTTAGAGGAGAAGCCTTTGGTATTGGGAGCTGGTACTCACAGGGAGAACAGCCCCTCAGACAGAAGACGAAAAGGAATTAAACCTCCTCGCAGTAGCCGAAGTGGCCTCTCAGGAAATATACGTAGAGGGGGAAGCCCTTCAGAGGGTAAACAAAAGGATGCAAGTCCCAATGGAAACCAACAAACAGAGGCTAGCTCTATAGGGAGTAAACAGGGAGTTCAGCTAGGCAATGCAACAGGCATGCCACCTATAGTGAAAAGAACTGGCAAAAATAAAAAGGACCAGAAGTACATCCCCAACACATTTATTCCAAACAGAACCCTCAAGCTGAGGAGGGCTGGGAGTCTCAGCTCCCTCAGCGATCATCAAGATACAGGATCAGACACAGAATCTCTTACTAGTCAAACATCAAGGGGGGAAACCCCTGTGACCCGCAAGTCAACGATACCACGGAGGTCAATAAGTAGGTTAGGTCACAGCTAACCTCACAGGTACAGTTGTACAGTTGGGTGCTGTATATTTTAAGTCCACACAATACAGAATGTCGACTTCTAATACTCAAAAACATCTGTAGTTGGTGTAAGGCCTATTCCATCGATGAATATTTTGCAGAAGAGGGCATAGAGGAATTATATACAGAGACTGGGTATTAAAGAATTGTTATCATTTGTCAAGGGGTAAAATTGTTGGTGATAGGGATAAACAAAATGCCCCTCCCCTCCCTCTCCCCCTCCATTTGAGGATTTTTTAATAGCCCTTAAGGTTGTTTTACTGTGAACACTTAATTTATTGGATAGCACAAATATTTTTCACAAGGGAGCTATCCAATTTCAAATTTATCCGAAATACTTACCGATTCATTCACATTTTTTATATTTACGGTTGTGATTTTAATTATTATTTTTTTAATCTTCTCTACCAATTACATTACATAAGCAAGGATATCATCCAGATGATAATAAAGAGTAACTTGTACGATACAAATCATTGAAGCCTGTGGATACAACCCATCCCATAAACAAGACCTCAAAAGTGATTCCACTTTGCACATTTCTATCCCATATATAGCTGCTATATGTTTCAATACATTTCGCTTATGGTTTTGTTTGGATAGTTTCACATTTGAAATAAGTTCAAACACTGTGATGTCACACTTTTACATCTTAGTCCAAATTTTCTATCATTTTACCAATTTGAAAAAACCATATCACAAGTTTTTTGCAGAATGAACCATAAGCTAGATATTGGGTATGTGAAACATCAATCCTTTTGGCATAACTTCTCATTACTAATTCAATATCCTCTGTGTATTGTCAATGAAACCTATTTAACATGATGCCCAGATGTTACAGCTTAGTCATTGGGGTGTTCAGTTCATACATGTTTTCTAAAAATGCTGTTAATTGTTTCTTGTAAAGAAGACAGACATTCAGTCGCTAGTCTTTTGTAAGTAATTTGTATCCTACAAACATCCATTCGTAATGATCCAGTGTTTTGTGGGATTTATTTCTGGTGAAATTACTGTTTTTACCAATATGTTTTAAGAAGTAATATCTGCATCATAATCTAGTCAAACAGTTTGTGATCAATTGTTTCCTACCATAGTTTTGTATTGTCCTTACCTACTGTAAACTGTCCTCAATTGTTGTGTATCGTCTTTACTTGTTTAAATTGTCATTACTTGTTGTGTATTGTCATTACTTGTTGTGTATTGTCTTTACTTTCTGTGTATTGTCATTACTTTCTGTGTATCGTCTTTACTTGTTGTGTGTTGTCTTGACTACTTGTGTATTTTCGTTACTTATTGTAAATTGTCATTACTTGTTGCTATCATCTTCACTTGTGTGTTGTCATTACTTATTGTAAATTATCCTTGCTTGTTTATCGCCCATGCGAACTTTTCGTATCGTTCTTATGTATTTGTGTATCTCATTGTATATCTAATGACTGCGGTGGCCAAGTGGTTAAGGCGTCTGATAGTCTGCTACCAAAAACCCTTCACCACTGGGTCGCGAGTTTCAGGCCTACGTAGGGCAGTTGCCAGGTACTGGACGTTGGTTGGTGGTTTTTCTTCAGGTACTCCGGATTTCCTCCACCACTTAAACCTGGCATGTCCTTAAATGACCATAGCTGTTAATAGGATGCAAAACACAAACAAACCAACAACAAAAAAAACAAAAAAAAGAAAGGGCCTCAGAGTTTTAATCGTATAACATCATCTTACTAACTACAACTTATATATCGAAGGAAACATTGTGCGAAAAGACTTGTGATTCAAGCACTTGGCCAATATTGGTCTGATAGCTAAATCAAGCATGTCTGTCAAATTATACTTCTACATCTTTGCAAGGTGTTTATAATTGTAAACTCTGAAGGTTGTAAGGAGCTGACAATTAATTTGAAGTTCCTGACATCAGTTACGCCGATTCACCATTGTAAAAACATCAAACGAACATCTCTTAAACAGAAACAAATATAAAAAGATTCTGCTGCAGTGAGTTGTACAGACTCATGAGAAGCAATTTAATTACATCTGAAAAAAAACACTCAAAATATGTCATTTTAAAGGGTTAGTTTGTCTCTTTAGGGTATATATACACACTTTATTAATGTTTTAATTTTGAGAATCAGAATCTCCCCCATGGAAATTTTAAAATGTTGGCAAGTATGGTTAACCCTTTCACCCCTATGTAACTTTAGTAGACTCTACCATGCATTGAAATGGAGGGGTCCATTATGGTCTACAGTGGTGAAAGGTCAAACCCTTAACACATGGTAGAGGTATGACATTCCACCAAACCATGCCCACATTTTTTTTAACTTCCTTGTGCCACATTTTCAAGTCTTCAGGGAATCTCATTCATACATTCCCAGAGTCCCCTATATCATCATACAGTAGACCAAAAACCGTTATTTCATATTCCCCTTCATAACAATTCCACTGAACAGGTTACAATGTATCATATTTACCACGGAATTAGATTAGATGCTATCTTAGTCCGTGTATTTACTAAGAGTTCCTCTTGCCATTGAGATATCCCGCTTGAATCCAAAACAAGGGTACACAATAAATCACGTGACTTTTCTTTTTTAATAGTCTTCGGCTCAGTCCAGATAAAACGGTGCATATATTTTAGTGCTATATATAGTTAACATTAGTGTTCTATGTGTTGTAATGTAATGTAAAAGCATAAGAACTAACAGATTAAATGCCTCATTTTTTGTTAATGTGTCCGCACTGTCGTTATTACTTCCTTTACTTACATTTACTGTTTAATCTAATTGTTTTTTAACGATATGAAATTGGTGCCTCTTTTCAATGGGGACGAACACTTCATCTAGGGAAAACAACCATTTACAAAATTATGTAAAACACTAGGCAAAAACAACAACATGAAACGGTTTGGTTATACGATGGATAATCTGATTTTAACACAATACTCGTCATTAGTTGCCGGGGCCTTATCATCACATATTACGTTAAATTTGACCTGTTTCTAATAAGAAAAACTGTTTAAAATGTAGCAAACTGTAACCGGGTGATAAGTCTATATACTGTATATAAATATTAATCAGACTGCTTCTGAGGACTTCCTGATTTATTTGAACCTCCAAAGGGGAGATAGACATATATACACAATTCTTTAGAAATTGATCAAGCAGCCTGGAGGATATTGAATATAACTCTCTATGGTAAATAGTAAATACCAACACATTAAGTGCAATTTTGCTGTACATGAAACAGTTCCTATACACTAAAACGTGCTTCCAAACCAGCCCTACCTCGATCATATTCATGTTCCCTATGATGTTTTATAAGCTGTAACTCTCTCCATTTCTTGGTGATCAATATGTATGTTACTCCATCTGAAGACATGATTTATGTTATTTAGCTCAACTGCCCAAAGGGCAAGTGAGCTTTTGCCATGGCGCAGCGTCCGTCGTCAATTTTTCCTTTAAAACGCTACTTGTCCTTAACGGCCCAGTAGATTTTGACTAAATTGGGCGGGAGCATCCTTAAGCCAAGGGGCCAATACAACATTGGGTATGGACCCCCTGGGGGCACAGGGGCAGGGCCCAATATGGGAAATTGGGGTAAAAACTTTAAAATCCTTCTTCTACCGTAGCAATTGAGGGATTTTATCCTAATTTGGTCTGAAGCATCCTTGTGCCAAGGGGACTCAATATTGTATAAACAGTGGGTGTGGCCCCTGAGGGCAAAGGGGTGGGTGGGGCTCAGCCCAATAGGGGAAATTGAGGTAAAACATTTCAAATCCTTCTTCTACCGTAGCAATTAAGGGATTTAGTCTGGAGCATTCTTGGGTCAAGGGGACTCTATTATGTGTAAACGGTGGGTGTGGCCCCCCTGGTGGCAGAGGGGTGGGGCTAAATAGGGGAAATAGAGGTAAACCTTTGAAATCCTTCTTCTAAAATAGGGATGAAGGGATTTCATCCCAATTTTGTTTGGAGCATCCTTGGGCCAATGGGACTCAGTTTTGTATAAACCTTTGAAACCCTCTTCCACCATATAGGAATTAAGGGAATTTATCCCAATTTAGCCTGTAGCATCCTTGGGCAAAGGGGACTTAATTTTGTATAAACGAAGAGTGAGGCCCCTCTAAGTGCAGAGAATTGCGGGGCCAAATAAGGAAATTTGAGGTTTTAATCTTTAAAATCTTTCTTCTTCTCCATTGGAGGGATTTTATGTCATAAGAATAATTTCCCATGGTAGCTTTGTCATCTAGGTGAGCGATACAGGCCCTCTGAGCCTCTTGTTATATTAAATGCTATTTTATTTTTCTTGTACCATGTTGTTATAATTTATCTATTAACTGAATTTTTCAATAATTACAGTCAGCATTTTGTATTAGGTCAGTGTTTAAGGACCTATTCATAATTTAAATAAAATAGTTAACCTACATCATTGCATAGAAAGTCACAACAAAGATCTGTGTGAAACTTTAACAATATTTTATAATCAACTCATTCCTCTTCTAATGTTTTGTTGCCTGCAGAGTTCCAACTACGATATACAACTATACATGTTCTTTGTATTAATTGTTAAATCACTATTTTTACATTTTTAATATGAAAAAAGAAAGAAATACATAAAAATGTTTTTCATGTTATAAATTTGTGTTCGATTTATTTCTTTACCTGCAAGGTATGAAGGACTGATGTGACTTCTAGTCCATGTTTATTTATATTACCATTGTCTGTAAATACTATACATGTATAATGATTCGACTCGACTTTCAGAGAACGTTTCTACTTTGGCGACATAATAGCGCGATCAAACATATACACCTATTATAGCCCATACATATATATAGTAGGCCTTGTGAAGTTGCAGATGAAGCCGGAGACAATTGCTTGAAAAACGAAGGTTTTTTACATAATTAAAGATGGGGCATACACCAGAAGATAAACAATATTTAAGTGAATTCAGTATTATGTCAAATCATCAACCGGCATTGTTTTACAGTCAACAAAAAAACGGAACTCGGATGCTGAAAGGCCTCTTTCGCACGACATGAAACATTAATGTTCCAGTTATAGGGAACGGGAGTGTAGTGTGTATGCAGAATTCTTTCAACACAGTCTGACATGTGAGTTCTGATCAGATTATAACTCTGAAGCGGACACAATACTAATGGTTTTCCGAATGCTTCCTAGGTTTAATGGCGGCGGAAAAAATAGCTTGTAAATCCACCTCTCGCAGGTCAGATGCGTTTCTTCTGTTTTACATTGTAAATCCACCTCTCGCAGGTCAGATGCGTTTCTTCTGTTTTACATCGAGTCGCTTTTAGTCTCAAAAACATCAAAAGTTCGATTAAAGCATATTATGTACATAATAGGACAGACACCGTTTGCAACATGATGGCGTAAAACTCATCTTAGTGGAGAACGTAGTCTGATATGGAGATTGGTTAAATGTTGGGAAAACCTTGAATATAGAACATCCGGGTTAAAGAGTCCTTCACGTGACGACTTCGCTTTCGCCAGTTCGGTTTGAAAGGAAATCGATTATTACAGAATCAAAAGAGGAAAAAAAGTTAATAAGGATATATAGTCTTTACGTTGAAAATCATGTTTTCGTTATCCTAACGAACCATCCAGATTACGCCCGATTTGTGTGGAGAGTGCTGAGCACTATGAAGGAAGTATGTCTGACCATAGACCTAAATTAACTTTAGGTCTCTGGTCTGACACACTACTTCTGCAAAATGTTGACCAAATGACAGCTACATTAGCTTACGCGATCGTGTATTGCCTACAGTATCGGAAGGACAAATCACAATGAATGACAGGTTTCACTCAAGCATCTATTTACGTTATCGTGTAAATACATTTTGGTTACAGGCGAGATTGCGAGACCTTGCAATAGTTTTATTAATCTGAGAGGCGTTTCTCCACAGATGGTTAAGTTCTTTAAAAATGAATGTAGTAATCAGGCACAGAAGATATTGCGAATTAACACAAATACATACTCTTATCGCATTTTGTGTTGATAGTTGTTTTAAAGGGCGTCATTACAGGCGCGAAAATAACGTTAGTTTCCGACGTAAGTAAATCTGGTAAAACATATTCGACGGAATTCTAAAAGCAATTAACGGAATGATGTAAGGGACCAAAACAGTATAACCGCGTGTTTGACAATCATGGAAACAGTAATAATGGTACATTTTTGTTTCCTTGTATCCATGGTGCATACTTTGCAGATTTTAGGAATCCTGCAGATCGTCTGGCATTGACAGCTGACTATTGTATATGTTTTCGCCAAAGTAGATCACAGCTGATATACACTCCAACAAATTAACTTACTCCCTAGTTGTTTTCAAGGGTGTGTCAATGGAGGATACATATTTTAGTGTTGAGGAATCTCAAGGGGTGCAGAGAGCAAAAGTGAGCGTAACCCCTGGAATATCGAAGATGCACATAATTATCACTGAGCGTTCGATTTTGCAATGACATGTCCCAGTGGTGTAAAGACCGATAAGTGAGCGTAACCTATGAAGTACTATCAAGGACGAATCTTAACCTGTTTATATCCTCAATAATCCAGGGGGGACACTCATTTGCGTGCAGAGAACATATCCGAGCATCATTCCCGGAATTTCGACTATGATACAAAATAATGTAATCCGGTACGTAGAGAAAACCTTAATCACCGGCTGATAGCCTCACTTCAGATTTCACTACATCCAGACTATCATATGCATAACATGATAATAACATTAAGGAGTCCTGTAGGAGAAGATGGTCACTTGTCCCATCTGGGGCGTTGATCCATCGAGAAGTATAGGTCCCTTTCTCAAAAATGTCTCTTATTAAGTTCTGGGTGCTGGTATGTATTCTTTGAATGTCGGGCCGTGTGAAGCAGTATCTCATTTGGTATACAACCTTTTTCAAATAATCTACAAGGATTACATCAATCTGCTTCCCTTACGAACGGCTCCGGACGAGATTGCGGTGTTTCATGTAATCGAGAGAAATGTATTTCGTCGAAAGTCAGAAAGAATGTGACTGAGAAATTGAGAAACAAAACACTGTATGTGTGTTACGATAGAGACGTATATACTACATGGCTTTATACGTCTCTGGTTACGGGTAGAACTCTGGTGCATTGTTAAGAATAAGAAGCGATATTTGACAAAAACGTATATAAATGGACAGAACCTGTCCCTGCTCGGCGTCGAACTTCTCTAATCTGTTTGGACATCTTTCATCACACTCCAGTCAATTTAGTACAGAAATCGCCCTAACCTTCACAAGTTTGCAACAATTTTTGCACAATGATTATGCCCTAATATGTATAGTGCTTTATATCTTGTATAATATCAAGTGTAAGAAATTAAATGCACAGAGTTGCCAAATTGTTGTGTCATAGGAGTGGAAACTGCACGGCTGGACTGGAGTTCGAATCCAGGACCCTCCGAACTCTAGACGGACGCTCTACCAATTGAGCTACCTGGTCGCCAACGATCTTCCCAGACCAGTTCCGCTACAATTGTTTGACAATCTTTACAATATGGAATCTGCCTAAATCAAAGCTAATATTGGTTACACATGATATAAATTGTATCAACCTTCAAAGATGGCCAGTGGCGCTTCGCTCAGTTTCGCTCAGTTGACATCAATGGTAAGCCGGGGCTTGTATAGATGTATCTTCTTCTCTACTTAATAGTATAAACGTACTTTCGCGTACTATTGACTTCTGGTTGCTATTTACAAATGTTATTTCATTAACGCGTAGTAAGTTTGATATGGAGTTACGTAACTCCCAGTAAAGTTCCTCTCCTATATAGTTAAAAGTATGGATAAAATACACTGTTCACACTACTATCAGTGTCACTGTTCATATCAGAATGCCACACAGTGTCTAATAAAATATGGTTTGAACTTGGCTGGGTGTTGCTTCCAGTGGTTGTTAAGACGAGTCTTAAATGTGTTTAGAGTTGGGGAATTTACTACCTCTTTTGTTCCACAGATTCACCACTCTATTGCTGAAGAATTGACCATATCTGTACAGTCTAAATGGTCTTTTGTAGAGTTTCCTGGAGTGCCCCCTGGTTCAAGTTCTCCCTGTTTCCGTGAATAGTTTTTCTTTGTCTAGGACATCGATGTTGTTTAGAATTTTGTATGTTTGAATTAGGTCGGCACGTTCCCTTCTATATTCCAAGGTCGGTAATCCAAGTAGCCTAAGTCGCTCCTCATAGGGTTGATTTTTAAAAGTTGGTACCCTTTTGGTTGAACGTCTTTGGACACTTTCAATGATGGTTTTGTCACGAATAAATATTGGTGACGAGACTGGCGTGGCATATTCTAGATGAGGCCGAATAATGGTCTTGTATAAGGTTAGGAACATTTCCGATTTTGCTGCTGCTGAGTTTGCATTGGTACTGAATTTTAGTTGGTTGTCTATATGAACACCTAGGTCCTTCTCGGATTCCACTCTTGTTATCGTTGTCTCGGTTCCAGCTTTGGTTAGTCTGTATTCGTGGTCTCCTTGACTTCGTCCTATTTCCAGGTGCTTACATTTTGTTGTGTTCAGTTGCATTAGCCAAGTTTGGGTCCACTCACACATGCTGGTAATGTTGTCTTGTAGATTATGCCGGTCCTCTAGTGATGATATTTTCGCTGAAAGTTTGGTGTCGTCTGCGAATAGTTTTATTGTGTAGTTTAACATATCAGGCATGTCGTTGACGTAGATTAGAAACAGTATCGGTCCAAGAACACTTCCTTGTGGTACCCCACTTGTGACAGACTTTATGTTAGAAGTAGTCCCGCTTGTTGTTACTCGTCATGTTATCCAGAAAAGCACTTATCCAACTTAGAATTTTGCCCCCTATTCCATACTGTTCAAGCTTGTGTAGAAGAAAGCGATGAGAAATTTTGTCGAAAGCTTTACTGAAGTCTAAATAGGTTACATCTATGTTGTATCCAGCTTCCAGTCCACTATACCAGTCTTCCAAGGATTCGAGTAGCTGTCACTAGTGACTAATAAATTCTGACTATCCTCGTAATATGGTAGTATAACCCAACCATGCTGACTATACTCGTACAATGCTGACTATAAACCAACAATGCTGACTTTTTACTGAAATTCACTTTAATTTACCACGGTTGGGTTATACTCAGCATTGTCGTTTAAAAGTCAGAACGGTTGGATTAAAGTCAGCACGGTCCGATAAAAGTCAGCACGGTCGGATTAAAGTCAGCATAAAGATTTTACCTGTGTTCATTGATCCGCGCGCGAGCTCCACACGGCCAGTGCTAGACAGCAGCAGGGGGTTTCACACCTCCTGTAGGCCGC